>NC_142875.1:12286893-12438409 GCF_051225735.1 Oryctolagus cuniculus | reverse complement strand
TTGGGCCATCCTCCACTGCACTCCTGGGCCACAGCAGAGAGCTGGACTGGAAGAGGAGCAACCGGGACTAGAACTCAGCGCCCATTTGGGATGCCGGCGCCTCAGGCAGAGGATTAGCCTAGTGAGCCGCAGCGCTGGCCCTAGTAGTCTCTTAATGAGGTCTTTTGGTTCCCCTATTTATAGGGTCATGTCATGTGCAAATAGAGATAGTTTGACATCTTCCTTTGCAATTTGTATCCTTTTGGTTTCTTTTTCTTGCCTAATGGCTCTGGTTAAAATTATCAGGACTATATGGAATAGCAACGGTGGGAGTGAGCATCCTTGTCTGGTTCTGGATCTTAGTTGGAATGCCTCCAGCTTTTCCCCATTCAATATGATGCTGACTGTGGGTTTGTCTTGATTGTGTTGAGAATGTTCCTTCTATACACAATTCACTTAAGGTTTTTTTTTTTTAAAGATTTATTTATTGTATTTGAAAGGCAGAGTTACAGAGAGGCTGAGGCAGAGACAGAGAGAGAGAGAGGTCTACTTGTCCACTCACTGGTTCACTCCTCAGATAGCTGCAATGGCTGGAGCTGTGCTTATCTGAACCAGAGCCAGGAGCTTCTTCCAGGTCTCCCAGGCAGTTGCAAGAGCTCAAGGACTTTGTCCATCTTCCACTGCTTTCCCAGATCATAGCAGAGAGAGCTGGATCGGAAATGGAGCAGCCAGGACTTGAACTGGTGCCCAAATAGGATGCCAGCATTGCAGGAGGTGACTTCACCCGCTACGCCACATCACTGGCCCCTCACTTAAGGTTTTTTATCATGAAAGGATGTTGTATTTTATCAAATGCGTTCTCTCCATCTATTGAGATAACTGTATGGTTTTTGTTCTTCGGTTTGTTAATGTGATATATCACATTGATTTGTGAATGTTGAACCATCCCTGTGTACCAGGAATAAATCACACTTTATCTGGGTAAATGATCTTTCTGATGTGTTGTTGGATTCAATTAACTGGTATTTTGTTGAGGATTTTTTATCTATATATTAATCAGTGATATTGGTCTGTAGTTCTCTTTTTTTTCTATATCTTTTTCTGATTTTAAAATTAAGGTGATGCTGGCCTCAAGGAAGGAGTTTGAGAGGATTCCCTCCCTTTCAATTCTTTTGAATAGTTTAAGAAAAATTAGAATTAATTCTTCTTTAAAAGCTTGGTAGAATTCAACAGTGAAGCCATCTGGTCCTGGGCTTTTCTTTGTTGGGAGGGTCTTTACGATTGATTCAATCTCTGTATTTGTTATTGGCCTATTTAAGCTTTGTATATCTTCATGACTAAATTTAGTTAGATTGTATGTTTCCATAAATCTATTGATTTCTTCTAGATTTTCCAATTTGTTGGCATATAGCTATTTGTAGTAATTCCTGACACTTCTTTTTTATTTCTGGGGTATCTGTTTTATATCTCACTTTTCATCTCTGATTGTATTGATTTGGGTTTTCTCCTTTTTTGTGTTAGTTGGGCCAAGTGGTTTATAATTTTTTTTTTAAACTAACTCTTGGGGCTGGCGCCGTGGCTCACTTAGTTAATCTTCTGCCTGCGGCACTGGCATCCCATATGGGTGCAGGGTTCTAGTCCCGGCTGCTCCTCTTCTAGTCCAGCTCTCTGCTGTGGCCCGGGAGGGCAGTGGAGGATGGCCCAAGTGCTTGGGCCCCTGCACCCACATGGGAGACCAGGAAGAAGCACCTGGCTCCTGGCTTTGGATCGGCGCAGTGCCGGCTGTAACGGCCATTTGGGGGGTGAACCAGCGGAAGGAAGACCTTTCTCTCGTCTCTCCCTCTCTCTCTCACTGTCTATAACTCTGCCTGTCAAAAAAAAAAAAAAAAAAAAAAACTATTCATTTTACTGATTGAAGTAAGTGACAGAAGGGGTAGAGATAGAAAAACAGAGATCATCATCTGCTGGTTCAGTCTCTAGATGGCCGCAGTTGACCTGGGCTGAGCTCAAGTCAGGAGTCCAGAACTACGTCTGGGTCTGTCACAGAGTAGCAGCGATATGAGCACTTGGGCCATCACCCACTGCCTTCCTTGGTGCTTTAGCACAGAGCTGGGTTGGAAGAGCAGCAGCTGGGACTTGAACGTGGATTCTGATGTTGGATGCAGGTGGCAGCTTAACTTGCTGTGCCACAATGCTGGCCCCAAGATATTCTTTTAATAGGAGATTTTCTCTTCCAAAATTTCTTTACTAACCTTAAATTATAACACTTAAAACACATCCACTGAATTCTTTATTTCCTAAGATATATGTTATCTCTAATTAGTGTTTCAGTTTGAGCTTGGAGGGCTGTAATTTTCTTTGTTCTATTTTTTTTTAACCCCTTGAAATTTCCTATTTGAACTGTCACTTTCTCTAGCTTCAGAACTTGTGAAGTTTGTTTTTTTCCCCTCTAGTAACAGAATGTGAGTAGCATCTTCACTTTGGTAAATTTCCTTAAAGATGAAATTTGAAGGAAATACTAATTTCTTTTAAGGAAATGAAACACTAGAAAAGTCACCAGATTTGGCATGTAAATGGTTCCGATGACTGATTTTGTTCTCATCACAGTTAGTGTATCAGAATTATCTCTTTTATCTTCGTAATCTTCATTTTTGCTTTATTTTTTAAAAGTGACTGGTTTTCTTTTGAATCAAGACAAAATTGAATGCTTTTGCATCACAGTGCATGTTTCTTTGTGTGGTCCTGATTTTCCCTCACAGCCCTGTTTGTTGCCTGTGCCAGTCTCTACATAGAACTCAGATACCTTTGCTTTGACCCCTGTGTAGTGTGTCATGGCACCCTCATTGCTTGAAATGGTCTCTGTTCTCTGGGAGCAGTCACCCATGGATCCCTCCACCCACACCCAACAATGGCAGTGTAATTCTCCATTCCACACTTGCGTTACTGCCATTATTTTTCCTCTTGTTTTATTTCCCAGCTACTTCAGGAATGTTGCATACTTAAAGTTTTATCTGCTTAATTAATTAATTAATTAATTTATTATTTTGGGCACACAAATTTTAGAATACTTGAGTACTTGTTTCAATTGGTGACTTTCTTCATTAAAATTTTGTAAACGGATTTATTGATACATGAGATGTTCAGGGCTACAGCAAATTCCCAATAATTACTACAACACATTTTAAATCAATTCTGATCTTAATGTGATATTAATACACAGACAGCAGATTCAGTGCAGTTCATAGATAAAACTGTAAGACTATAGTGGTACTTCCTTCCCACTTCTCCCCCCACCTTCTTTCCTTGTTTCTTTGTTTCTTAATTTTTGAGATAGCATATATTTTTAAAAAGATTTATTCATTTATTTGAAAGGCAGAATCACAGAGAGGCAGAGGCAGAGAGAGAGAGAGAGAGAGAGAAAGGTCTTCCATCTGCTGGTTCACTCTCCAAATGGCTACAATGGCTGGAGCTGAGCCAATCTGAAGCCAGGAACCTGGAGCTTCTTTGGGACTCCTGCGCTGGTGCAGGGGCCCAAGGACTTGCGGCATCTTCTACTGCTTTCCCAGGCCATAGCAGAGAGCTGGATTGGAGGTGGAGGAGTGGGGACTTGATCCGATGCCCACATGGATGCTGGCACTGCAGGCAGTGGCTTTACCCGTTTTGCCATGGTGCCAGCCCCGAGATAACATATTTTTATTTTACATTATTGTTAAAGGCTTAATGCTCCACTAAGACTTCAATAAGTAAAAAGTAAAAAGATCATACTTCAGCAGGAATATAGACAAGGGTTATAAACAACAATAAAATGAAAAAAATATGTATGTCACAGTAAATTTTAAATAGCAGGTTTATAACAGTGTTGTATATCATTCTTAACCATTGGTTTGGTAAAAGTATAAAACAAAGTTTGACAAAATTATGTTTGCAGTGACACTGATAGAGGCATTTATTGTTTTCTTTTTTTTTGATTTTTTTTTCCAATTTTAGCTCCCACATGTGGTATTTGTCATTCTGTGTCTGGCTTATTTTACTCAGCAAGAAGTCCACCATTTGCATCCATTTTCATGTAAATGGTAGAATTTCATTCTATTTTATCTATGAATAATATTCCTTTGTGTGTGTATCACTTTATCCATTCATCTGATGATAGACACTGTGGTTGATTCCGTATTTTAGCCTCTAATCTGTTGCTGTGGGTCCACATGTCTGTTCCTGTGCCAGTACCAAGCTGTTGTGATTATAATTGCCCTGTAGTATGTCTTGAAGTCTGGTATTATGATGCTTCCAGGTTTGTTTTTGTTGTTTAAGATTGCATTAGCTATTTGAGAGTCTCTTGTGTTTCCATATGAATTTTAGAATTTTTTTTTTCTAAATCTGAGACTATTGTTTGTATTTTGATTGGGCTCACATTGAATCTAAATTGTTTTCTGTAGTGTGGACATTTTGGGTGCATATACATTTACTATAGTCCCATCTGCCTGATGAATTGATCCCAACATCATTACATAATGCCCCTTTTTTGTTTCTTTTAACAGTTTTCGTCTTAAACTCTATTTTGCCTGACATTAGAATGGCCACTCCTATTCATTTTTGATTTCTATTAGCATGGAGTATCTTCTTCCATCCTTTCACTTTCAGTCTGTTTGTACCTTTGTTGGTGAGGTGTGTTTCCTGTAGATAGCAGCAAATAGATGGGGTTTGTTTTTTAACCCACTCAGCCAGTGTGTACCTTTTAATTGGAGAATTTAGGCCATTTACATTCAAGGTTATTATTGCTAAGTAATGAGTTGGTTGTGCCATTTTTTATAAACATTCCCATTGTTTGTTTCAGATTTGTCTTGGGCGTTTACTAGGAGATTTTTCTGTATTCACATCTTTTGTAATGCTAACTATGTTTCTCTGTTTCTTTAGCACCTCTGTAACTATGATTTGTAAGGCTGGATGAGTGGTAACAAATTGTTTCAATTTCTCTTTTGGAAGATCTTTATTTCACCTTTGTTTTAAATGAGAACTTCTCCTGGTGCAGTATTTTGGGTTGACAGGTTTTGCTTTTAGGACTATGTTCTTCATTCTCTTCTAGTCTGTAGGATTTCCAAGGAGAAATTAGCTGTTAGTCTAATTTGAGCATCTTTTAGGATAAACTGGTGTTTATGTCATGCACTTTTTAGGATCTTTTCTTTATGTTTTATTTTTGAAAGTTTGACTATAATGTGTCATGGTGAAAGTCTTTTCTGATCATGTCTACTAAGAGTGCTATGTACTTCCTGTATTTGGATGTTCATATCTTTTTTTCAAATAAGGGAACATTTTTCCTCTTATTTTACTGAATAGGTCTTCTAATCCATTCTGTCTTTCTGTGCCTTCAGAACCTCCTAAGAAATGTATGTTTGGTTGTTTGATGGTGTCCCGTAAATCTTGAACACTATTTTTTTTCTGATCTCTTCTCTTTTTTTTTTTCTTTTGTCTAAGATATCCAAAGATCTGTCTTCTAGCTCAGAAACTGTCTTCTGCCTCATTGAGTCTGTTAAGGCAATCCACTGATTTTTCTGTTTGACATATTGAATTCTTCATTTCTAATATTCAGTTTGATTTTTCTTCAGTAACTCTGTGTTCTATCAGAATTTCTCATCCGTGTCAGGTCTGTCCTCTTGTATTTGCTTCTCTGTGTTTTTCAGTAATCTTATGATCTTTCTTTGGAATTCCTTTTCAGGCAGTTCATCAGTCTCTTCATCTTCACGTTATAATGTTGAAGTGTTGTTGTGTTCCTCTTGGAGAGTCCTACTATCTTCCTTGTTTATGTTTCTCATATTTCTACATTGATTTTTGGGCATCTGTGGACAATTGTCAGTTTTCTCCTCCAAGGGATTCTGTCTTTGAAATATGCCCCTGTGGCTTAGTGGAGTGTTTGCTCCTTCAGCCAATATGGAGACATGTATGCTGGGTGGGGCCAGGGAGATCTGGCCCGTGCTTGAGGTGGCACAAGAGTCTAGAGTGACACCCAAGTTGGGTGTGGTAGATCTCCTCTGTCTTCATCAGGGAAGAGAGTATGATGCCAGCCGACATGATCAAAGCCACAGCCCCTGTCTGCCACTTGGGTGAGTCTGTAGTGCCTGTGTATCCTACCCACCCACTCAGATGCATGAATCGCACAAAGGATCTGTGCACTCCTCATTGTGAGCATGGAACCCTCCGCAGTGACCGACCCCAGCATTGAAGGAACTCAGCCGCAGAAGCCAGACCCAGTGATTGCCAGAGATCTAGCCACACACCACAGTGTATCCCACAGTCCCAGGTTCCACAGTCCCAGGATGGAGGTCTCCCACAATCACAGAGAGCGGGGGATCGCCTCTGCCCTGCAAATCTCTGTCCATGGAGAGCTGTGGCATTTCTGCAGCCAGCTGCCTGCCCAGCCAAGGTTGGTTGGTATTCCTCCTTGACAAGTTGAATCTGACACCTTGATAGAGTGAGGGAGGAGAGCAGTGTGCCTTGGATTCATGGAGCTCCACGGTTGCCCCGCCTCCCACCAACCCTCCAGGCCAAGACTCTGAGTCTTTGGAGACTGGATTTATCTCTGCAGTAAAATCTCCCAGTCACATGTGGGCTGCATCGCCTCTACTGGCCTGATTAAAATGGCGCTGCCTCCCTGCTAGTGGCTGGGCACCTTGGTTGTGGAGGGGAGGAAAGCATTGTGCTCTGCCTTCATGGGGTTCGGTGGGCACGCTACGCAATGCTAGTGCTTCAGGGTGGGCTCAGAGTGGAGACTGCCAGGTGCTCTCTGAGGCAGTATCACCAGTGTTGACGCACACCTCGCTCTGAGAAGTGGTGTCACCACCAGTTGCTGTCTGGAGGAGTCTCTGGTGGTATCCTGCTTGCTGATTCATGCTTGCACCTGCTCCACAGAGTCTCTCTCCTTTCTGTAGCCTTTCCGCCACAAACGTCTCTCCTGTTCCTGGGAATGCAGTTCCTCTCCTGTTCCTCTGATGCCTTCCCATGGTCAGAATCAACGCATCTTTTCCCTCTTCGGCTGTCTTGGATCTCTATGTCTAGTAGTTAAAAAAATATTCCTACTGTTTTCCACAGTGGCTACACTGATTTACATTCCCACCAGCAGTGTGTAATAGTTCCCCATTCTCCCCATCTTTGCCAGCATTTGTTATTTTCTGTCTTTTGAATAATGGCCATTCTGACATGGGTGATTGGTGTCTCATTGTGATTTTGATTTGCATTTCCCTTATGACTCCTGATGTTGAACATTTGTTCATATATTTATTGGCAATTTATATTTCTTGTTTTGAGAACTGTTTGTTGATGTCCTTTGCCTATTTGTTAACTGGATTGGTTGTTTTTGTTTTTTTCCTGGATTTTTTTTGAGATGCTGATATATCCTGGATATTAATTCTTTCTTGGATATTTAGCTTGCAAATTTTTCCCCCCACTCTGTTGGATGTCTTTTCACTCTAATGGTCATTTCCTTTGCTGTGCAGAGCTTCTGAGTTTGATATAATCCCAGTAGTCTAGTTTTGTTTTTGCTGCCTGTGCTTTGCGGGCGGTCTTATCCAAGATGTTGTCATTTACACCAGTGTCTTGAAGTATTTCCCCCACATTTTCTTACAGCAGCTTCATAGCCTCAGTCCTTAAATTTAGGTCTTTGACCCATCTTTGGTTGATTTTTGTATATGATCAGAGAGCGGGATCTGATTTCTTTCTTTTACATATAAAAGGAGTACCAGGCTCCTGGCTTCAGCCTGGCCCAGTCTTAGTTCTTGGGGCCATCTGTGGAGTGAACCAGCAGATGGAAGATCTGAGCAAGTGGAAACAAAGGAGTGCCGCACATTGATCAAACTCGACGGTCCTTTGTCGCCGACGATTGAGAGTGAGCTCGTGCCCTGAAGAACTCTCAGCCTCAAAGCTCAAAGCAACAGGGTTTGTAAAGGCAAAAACCACAAGGAGGGGAGGAGAAATACATGGATCAAGCTGACCTAAAGTTACAATCTTGACAGTGCCAGTTACAATCTTGACGTTAGTCCAGGTACCAGCCTAAACATATGTGGGACGTATACCAATTATAATCTTAACATTAGCCTAGGTGCAGCCTATCTGTTTTAAGCTTCATGATTATTCTAGGAGATTTTTATGTTCTCCCAAATAGGATGTAGTTGTGCTGCTATTGTCTTAGTTTTAGGCCATGGTCTCATGGTGGGGTGCTTTTTCAAGATGGTGTCTTGTCTGTCTGTAAAATGGAGTCCCTTATAAAATGGAGTGCCTATTGTCAGGGTGTCACTTTAATATACGTCCAGTTTTGCCAGCACCATTTATTGAAGAGATTATCTTTTATCCAGTGTATGGTCTGGGCATTTCTGTCAAAAATCAGTTGGCTGTATGTATATGGATTAATTTCTAGGCTTTCCATTCTGTTCCATTAATCTGTGTGTCAAGTTTTATTCCAGTTTCATGCTGTTTTAATTACTGTTGCTTTGTGGTATGCTTTGAAGTCAGATATTGTGATACCTCCAGCTGTGTGTATATGTGTGTGTTTTGCTCAGGATTGCTTTGGCCTTTCTAGGTTATTTATGATTCCATGTGAATTTTAGGATTTTTTTCTAGTTCTATAAAGATTATCATAGGTATTTTGACATTGATTACATTGAAACTATAGATTGCTTTAAGTCTGCTTCATTTAAAAATGATAAAATTCTGTTGTATAGATGAACAAGGCTTCTTCAAAAAATTTATGGAAAAGAAGAAATATGAGAGTGAGTTTATTTTGAAGCAAAATAATATTTTTGATATAAAATTCTTTTTCATACTATGTAGAAAATGCATATAATGAAAATCTATGCATAGATTTCAAAATATTTTTAACACTGGATAGTCATACATTTAATTTTATTTTCCATGAAAATAGATGGTGCCCTTGTCACTGGTGGCAGATGGCTTCCTCGATTCCTTTCCACTGACTGGGTAATGAGTTACAGCTCAGAGATGAATTTAGGAATTATAAAGCAGTCTGTTAGAGTAGTTCCCACGGGAGGAATGGGCCACTTGGGAGGAAATGTCACCCCCATATGCCTAGAAAAGCAAAGTTTCCTAAAGGATGCTGCAGGAGATGAACCGGCCTATGAGGTGAGCACTTGGCCCCATTTCTTCCTGGTCCGGGGCTTTTATCCCTCAAGTGGGAGGGGCATTGATTAGTGATGTGGCTGTGACGCTCATGATTGGCGTTTGTGACTGATATCTGGGAGTTGCCTACCTTTAGGCTATAATCTAGACTTTTCTGGTTTGGCTGAGCTCCCATTTATTTTTTTAAAGATTTATTTTATTTATTTGAAAGAGTACAGAGAGAGGTAGAGACAGAGAGAGAGGGCTTCCATCCACTGGTTCACTCTCCAGATGGCCGCAACGGCCAGAGCTATGCCTATCCAAAGCCAGGAGTCAGGAGCTTCTTCCAGGTCTCCCACGTGGGTGCAGGGGCCTAAGTACTTGGGCCATCTTCTTCTGCTTTCCCAGGTCATAGCAGAGAGCTGAATCATAAGAGGAGCAGCCTGGACTAGAACTGGTGCCAACATGGGATGCTGGCACTTCAGGCTAGGGCTGTAACCTGCTGCACCAAAGCACCAACCCCTGAGCTCCCATTTTATCTGAATACTTTAAGTTAGACCACTAAATGGGAGGTCTTTGTTGAGTCTGGGGGAGAGCAGGGTCCTTGGTTTCACCCCTGCCTGGAGGATGGTCTTGTGGCCCTTCCCTGGTTGCTCATGTCAAATAATCTGCCTAATACCCTTGTATAGTGATATAATTGCATGAATTCCTATTGATAATTTTCCTACTATTTTGCTATCACAGTTAACATAATTATTAACTATCCTTTGTTTATGTCACCATTTTGCAAATGTGGGAAGTAGAATTACCAGAAAATAATATGTCCTTTTGTAATTTAGTTAAGTATTAAGAAGCCTGATTACAGGAGTACTTGTTTCTTCTTTCCTTGGCCAAAAATGATCCTTGTCTTTTGATCTTTCTAGGAGTATACTAGTGAAAAATGCTGTGTTCTTTCCATTTTCATTTTCTCATTTTAAGCGAAGTTAATTTTTTCTTTATAGATTCATTTATGTTTTCCATTCTTTGAATCAGCTATTAGATTCTTTGTCCTTTGGGTTTTCTTATTGGCTTTTAGGTGTTTTTAATTCTTTTTCAGTGTTTTTTAACTTTTATTTAATAAATATAAATTTTCAAAGTACAACGTTTGGATTATAGTGGCTTTTTCCCCCCATAACCACCCTCCCACCTGCAACCATCTCATCTCCTACTCCCTCTCCCATCCCATTCTTCATCAAGATTCATTTTCAATTATCTTTATATACAGAAGATCAATTTAGTATATACTAAGTAAAGATTTCAACAGTTTGCACCCACACAGAAACACAAAGTATAAAGTACTGTTTGAGTACTAGTTTTACTGTTAATTCGCATAGTACAACACATTAAGGACAGAGATCCTACATGAGGAGTAAATGCACAGTGACTCCTGTTGTTGATATAACAACTGACGCTCTTATTTATGATATCAGTAATCACTTGAGGCTCTTGTCATGAGCTGCCAAAGCTATGGAAGCCTTTTGAGTTCACCATCTCTGACATTATTTAGACAAGGCCATAGTCAAAGTGGAATTCTCTCCTCCTTTCAGAGAAAGGTACCTCCTTCTTTGATGGCCCATTCTTTCCACTGGGATCTCACAGAGATCTTTCATTTAGGTCTTTTTTTTTCTTGCCAGAGTGTCTTGGCTTTCCATGCCTGAAATACTCACTATGGAAGTTAGTTTGGAGATTCCTTAGAAACCTGAATATAACCCTACCATACAACCCAGCCATCCCACTCCTTGGAATTTGCCCAAAGGAAATTACAATGGCAAATAAAAGAGTTGTCTGAACCTCAATTTTTATTGCAGCTCAATTCACAGTAGCTAAGACATGGAATCAAACCAGATGCCCATCAACAGAAGACTGGATAAAGAAATTATGGGACATGTGCTCTATAGAATACTGTTGCTCCCCGTCTTTGTGGAGGAACGACACAGGACCCTGCGCTGTTCTTTCGTCTGCTCGGCCCTCCCCGGGTTTGCTGCTGGTTCTTCCCGGGTTGGCTACCGACCCTTCCACCTCCGTGGAAGGGCGGTTCCCCCTGCCACATTCCCCACTTCCGCAGGGGAGCGGCACACCGCCGGCTGGCTCTCTCGAGGGCTGCACAGGTGTTCCCCTTAGATGTTCCTGGTGCATGCCGTCTCTCTCCTCCTTTATAGTCCTCCTCCGCCACTCCTAACTCGGCTGCCCACACGCCGAGTACGCTGCTCTCCAATCAGGAGCAAGTCCTACAGTTTATTGGTTGAACTGGAGGCAGCTGTGCGGAAGCTGTTTACTTCTCTCCCAGCGCCATATTGTGGGAGAGCAGATGCATAGAATAAGTCTTAATTCCAGTAACTCAGTCCAGTCCGGATGCTCCCCACAGAATACTATACAGCAGTAAAAAGAAAATGAAATCCAGTCATTTGCAACAAAATAGAGGAATCTGGAAAACATCATGCTGAGTGAAATAAGTCCCAGGGGGACAAATATTATATGTTCTCCCTGATCGGTGACAACTGGCTGAGCACCTAATGGGAGTCCTGTTGAAGTGAGGTGGACACTGAGAAACAATAACTTGATCAGCCCTTGTCCTGACTGCCAAGGAACAACTTACTACTTTATTCCTTTTAGTATTTTTTGATCTACTTAATACTTTTGGTTGCACTCTTTAATTAACACACAATTACTCTTAGGTGTTTAAATTTAACTGCAAAGTGATCCCTGTTAAATATAAGAGTAGGAATAAGAGAGGGAGGAGATGTACAGTTCGGCACATACTCAGTTGGACTTACCCCTAATGGTAGAGTTAGAAACGTGCCAGGGATTGCAATTCAATCCCATCTAGGTGGCATGTACCTATGCCATCTCACTAGTCAAAGTGATCAGTTTCAGTTCATAATTAATCATAATGATAGGATTAAGTGACAAAGGGATCACATAAACAAGACTAGTGTCTGCTAATACTAACTGATAGAATTAAAAAGGAGAGAATGATCCAACATGGGAAGCGGGATACACAGCAGACTCATAGAATGGCAGATATCCTAAATAGCACTCTGGCCTCAGAATCAGCCCTTAAGGCATTCGGATCTTGCTAAAAAGCCCATGAGAGTATTTAATTTTCTTTTTAAGGAAATTAGACCTATGTGAGAAGGCCAGGAACCAGTATTCTGTTCTGTTTGTGTGTGTGTGTGTGTGTGTGTGTGTGTGTGGAGGCAACAGGACCTTTCCTAGTTGCCTCATGAGAAATGGGCTTTGGGGGATGGTTCTCTGTGAGAGAACAATTGCTCTGTTTTCTGTTCTATAAATTAGTTTTTTTCCTGTCAAGATCATTAAATAAATAATGATGGAAAAACATAGCATATAGATTTGTAGGTGTATTTCCCTCATCTTTTGCCCCTTTTTTTTTTTTTTTTTTTGACAGGCAGAGTGGACAGTGAGAGAGAGAGACAGAGAGGAAGGTCTTCCTTTGCTGTTGGTTCACCCTCCAATGGCCGCCGCGGCCAGCGCGCTGCGGCCAGCGCACCGCGCTGATCTGATGGCAGGAGCCAGGTACTTCTCCTGGTCTCCCATGGGGTGCAGGGCCCAAGCACTTGGGCCGCCCTCCACTGCACTCCCGGGCCACAGCAGAGAGCTGGCCTGGAAGAGGGGCAGCCGGGACAGAATCCGGTGCCCCGACCGGGACTAGAACCCGGTGTGCTGGTGCCGCAAAGCGGAGGATTAGCCTAGTGAGCTACGGCGCCGGCATCTTTTGCCTTTTTGACTTTGTGTATTATTTTTTCTTATGCACAAATATTTTATTTATATACATTCATTTTGTTTTTGTTTTATCTTCTGTTTGTTGCTTGAGTTAAATTGCTGGTTATTCCTGTTGCTTTCCGTTGATAAATGGGAAGTACTGTTATCCTTAAAATGTTTTTCTTCCAATTCAGACAGACATTTCCCTCTATTATTATTTTTAAAGATGATGTATGTAGTTCCTGCAACTGGCAACACTCAAGATTTGCTAAGATAATTTATACTTCTAAGCTGTTTTTTACTTTTCTTTATGGTTATCTCTCCTGTTTCCACCCCATATATACCTTTCATTATGTACATCTCTTCCCTCCCCCTTTTGAAATTACTTGAGAGGGCCGGCGCCGTGGCTCAACAGGCTAATCCTCCGCCTAGTGGCTCGGCACACCGGGTTCTAGTCCCGGTCAGGGCGCCAGATTCTGTCCCGGTTGCCCCTCTTCCAGGCCAGCTCTCTGCTATGGCCCAAGAGTACAGTGGAGGATGGCCCAAGTGCTTGGGCCCTGCACCCCATGGGAGACCAGGAGAAGCACCTGGCTCCTGCCTTCGGATCAGCGTGGTGCGCTGGCTGCAGCGCGCTGGCCACGGCGGCCATTAGAGGGTGAACCAACGGCAAAGGAAGCCCTTTCTCTCTCTCTCTCTCTCTCTCTCACTGTCCACTCTGTCAAAAAAAAAAAAAAAATTAAAAAAAAAAAAAA
The DNA here is from genome assembly GCF_051225735.1 of Oryctolagus cuniculus. Lineage (NCBI taxonomy): Eukaryota > Metazoa > Chordata > Mammalia > Lagomorpha > Leporidae > Oryctolagus > Oryctolagus cuniculus. The sequence goes on along the minus strand of NC_142875.1, from coordinate 12,424,820 downwards.
AAGGAAATTACTTGAGAGGTAGACACACATACACACCCACACTCACACTCACAACTCCCATTCACTTGTTGACTTCTCAGTGCCCACAGTGGCCAGGACCTGGCCAGGCAGGAGCCAGGAGCTGGAACTCAATACAGTTTGCCCATATGGGTAGAAGCCACCAAATTATCTGAACCTTCAGCTGCTGCATCCCAGGGTTCAGATTAGCAAGAAGCTAGAATTGGCTCCCAGAGTTAGGAATCGAATCTGTGTACTCTGATATGGTAGATGGGTGTGTTAAGCCAAAAGCCATCCCTTTCCTTTTTAGACATTTCTGCCATAGTTCATTTATTTATTTTAAACATTTTTTGCAAAGTTTTTTTCAGCTGGAATATGCTCTCTGAAAGGCCACATGCTCAAATATGTTTCCTTGGCCTTGAAAGGAGAATATTTTGGTTGCATCAGGATTCTTGGATCTCAGTTACCTTTCAGTAGTTTATGAATCCAGTGCATTCTAACTTGGAGTAGTAAATATTAAATCTGATGTCATTCTGATTTCTTTTCCTTTGTGAGGAATGTGGTCTAGCTTTTTGAAAGTTGACTCACTTTGCTTTTCACCCTTGGAGTTCAGGGATATGCCTGGGTGTGTGTTCATATCTATCAACTCTGTCTATTGATGCATTTCTTCTTACAGTGTACCGATTTCATTCCAAAGTTTCTTCTGTTGTTTAACTCTTCTTCCTTTATCTGTTAGTTTTCTATTCCTGGAACCCCAGTTATTTGCAGGTTAAGTGTACTGGGTAAGTCTTTGCAGGCTCTTACATAACTTTTCTCTTCTGAAACTATCTCATTGTTTATACAATTTTTTGATAGTGTTTCTGTAATGGGTCTTTCAGGCTACTAATTCAGGTTCCAGTAACAGTCACCCTCTCCTTTAAGTAAATGAATTGTAATTGGGGTGTCTTGTTACTTATCTTGTAAGGTCTGGGGTGAGTGTGTGTGCGCACGCATGCACATGTGTGTGTGCGCATGCATTGCTACTTGTGGTGGTTTGGTGCCCTTACACTTTTGGGCATACAGTTGGATTTTCCCCCTGCCTTCAGCTCCTTCAGTTAGCTTTATCATTATTATTCTGAGTGCCTCTTCCTTCACTGACAGGTAATCCCCACCCCCTCCACCTGCCACCATGGTTTTGCTGTGGTGTTTTGGGGGTTATCAGTACTGAATTCTTGGTATAATATTCTCATGGCAGGAGTTCTTCTAGTGATTGAAGACTGGAAGATCACCTGTGTTCTTAGAATTCTCTTCATCTCCTGGACAGTGTTAGGCTAACTTTTCCTGACTACCCGGGTTCCTTGGTAGAAAGACCAATATTGAATTTTAGTGTTGACTTTGTCCTCCAGGGCAGTGGATCTCCACAGGCCAGTCTGTCTCCACGATCTGTTCCTTTGGCATTCTTCCCCAGAGTTCTCTGTAGCTGGTGTGTAGGTCTTGTCCATCCCAGCAACAAGAGCCTGTTATCAATTCTTGGCCCTTACCTTCCCCTGGACCTTGGTGCTTTCCATGACCTCACTGCCCAGTGGTCAGGGAGATGGCTCGTGTGGCATTTGGGGTGGAGAGATGATGATTCAGGCAGGTGTTGTCACCTTACAGAGTGAAAATACCTACCACCTGGGCTTTCTTGGTCTCTTAAGAACGTATGGGAGTCTGTAGATTGTTTGAAATTGGATACAGTTTTCTAGAGAGAAATTCAGTGAGGTTGTGGACTCTAAAGTAGCTTAGAGTAAGTGTTGCTGATAATGGGGAACTCCTTTCTCCCTTTCATTATTAAAAGCATCTACTGTTTTCACTTAGTACAAATAAATCCTGGCATTATTCCTTCCCACCTGAGTGACTAAATCAAGTTCCTTAAATTCTCTGTACTTCAGTTTCTTCATTTGTAAAATGTCATTACACCACTTGCCTTACAAGGTTAGTGTGAAATGAATTAATGTATTTTAAATCCTCAAAATAGTGCATAGTTTATATTGAATAGCCGTTGTTCCTGATATCCTTGATATTCCTACCAGTAATACTTTCCATGCTATGTTTATTAAACATTTTCACCATTACTCTTGCTCTTATTATTAATAAAGCCTCTCATCTGAAAATGACAGACTGAGTCACTAATTAAATAATAACTTTAATTATTCTTTGGTCAGCTAACTCCAAAGTTATTGTTATATTTTGTTATATATTGTTAAAAATGAAAAAACAGGGGCCAGTGTTGTGGAGTAGTGGGTGAAGCCACCACTTATGACATCAGCATCCCATGTGGGTTCCAGTTTGTGCCCAACTGCTCCACTTCTGATCCAGCTCCCTGCTGATGGCCTGGGGTGAGGCAGTGGAGGATGGCCCAGGCATTTGGGTCTCTGCCACCCATGTGGGAGACCTGCATGAGGCTTCTGGCTCCTGGCTTGGGCCTGGCCCAGGCATGGCTGTTGTGGCCATCTGGGGAGTGAACCAGCAGATGGAAGGCCTCTCTCTCTCTCCCTCTCTCTCTGTCACACTGACTTTCAAATTAATAAATAAATCTTTTCAAAAACATTCTTAGAATATTAACCATTTTAAAAGAGGTCTCCTTTCCATTATAAAGGTTTTTGCATTAAGAGTCTGGGAGGGGGACCAGTGTTATGGTGTGTTAGGTTAAGTCTGCGGTGCCAGCAATCTCATATGGGGGCTGGTTCATTTCCTGGCTACTCCTCTTCTGATCCAGCTCTCTGCTTATGTCCTGGGAAAGCAGTGGAAGGTGGCCTGAGTGCTTGATCCCTGTATCCACATGGGAGGCCTGGAGGAAACTTCTGGCTTTTGACTTCAGCCTGGCTGAGCTTTGGCTGTTGCGGCCATTTGGGGAGTGATCCAGCGGATGGAAGACCTTTCTCTCTGTCTCGCCCTCTCTCTAACTCTCTCAAATAAATAAATAAATAAATATCTTTAAAAAGAAAAAGTCTGGGAGGAAAACCGTTTTGGAAGATCTTTTTTCTAAAAATGAAACCAATCAGTGTTTGCTGATTTAGCTATTTCTGCTTATACTTTTGTATTAAGATTAATATTAGCACCCTGAATATACCTTTCCAAATTCTAGTGCATTTATGTGTGTGTGTTTGTGATTATTCACATCCAAATGCTATATTATACTTAGATTTCATTTATTTGGAAAAGCAGTCTTTATATAGTCTACAGATACTGTAGGATGACTCCTAAATAGAAAGGAACAAAAATCATGAAAAGTAAGTAATCCAGTGGCCAAACATGCTCTGTGGCTACTCTGTGCCTTTGAGAACAGAGAAGCAAATTGTCCCACTTTTGTTAGACCTTAGTCAGTTGCTTATATGGATTGCAACAGTGAAGTGGAGGAATCTGCTTTTTATCTGGAAGAAAAAGTACAATAGCAATGTTGAAATCCTGTGGAGGCAAGTCATTTCCCTATTCCATCAGAGAGAATTCTGTCAAATGAAGTCTTTATATCCCACAAGGAGTTTAACACCTCTTACTTACTTACTTGAATATTGTCCTTTGCTGTTTCATCTATTTAAAAATTAAGGATGATTGCCACCCAAGTTGTGATTTTTGACTATAGACTGTGGTTGAACAAATACCATATTATAACTTCAGAGCAGTTTTAGATTAAACAAATTCCTGGACTTTGTAGATAAAAAAATTTTAGTTGGAGTGTTTTATTGAAGGAATAATTGCCAGAGTGGAAAAATGCTAGGGAATTGGATTTGTAACTGATTTGTAAAATTCCATTCTTGGCAGAAGGGGCATACTGGATCTGGCCAAAAGTTGACCTTATTTAAAAATGTAAAAACTTCTTTAAAATTTATGTGAGAGGAAGAGACTGACAGAGTGAGAGCTCCCATTGGCTAGTTCACTCCCCAGATTTCTGCAACAGCTGGTAGGGTGGGAGGGGGAACCAAAGTCAGGAGTTGGGAACTCAGTCCTTCTTTCCCTAGTGGGTTAAAGGGACCCAGTTACATGAGCTGTCATTGCGCCTCCCATGGTTTGCTGGATTCCATTTTGCTGGAAACTGGAATCGGGAGCCAAAGCTGGAGCTGAGAACTGAACACAGGTACCCTGATGTGGGATATGGGTGCCCTGATGCGTGTCTGAACTGTCAGACCAAACACCTGCCCCAGGTTGACTTTTTTGATTGTATGTAAAGTAGCAGAGATCAGATGTCTCAGGCTGCCTACTATTGGCCATAATATTGTGATATTGTAGACTATTTGAAGTCATTATCTGTTTGAAGAAAATGAAGATAAAAAGTTAGACATGTGTGCCTTCTCTTATTATTTCCTTAGTCTTGTTAGAAAGTTGTAGGAAAAGTTTTTGACATACATATGTCCACAGGTAAGCTTGTCAGGCACTTATGCTTAGGGTTTTGTTTTAAAACATTTTGTAAACTGTCTTAGTTTCTGGACTCCTTTATCCACATTTACCCTGATTCTCCCCTTAGTTTGCTTAGACTGTGGGAAGAAAGTCAAAAAGACTGGGCAGCTTAAACATCAGAAAATTACTTTCTCACCCTGGTGGAGAGTTGAAGTCCAAAATCAAAGTGTCATCAGGGTCGCTCTCTTTTGGTGGCCTTTCTCCTTGGCTTGCAGATGCTGGCTTCTCCCTGTGGCTTCACCTGGTCCCCCCACCCCACTGTGCTGTGTGTTATCTGTGTCCTAATCTTTTCTTTTCATAGGGACACCAGGCATTCAGGATTAGGGCCCACTCTAATGACCTCATTTTAACTTAATAACCTCTTTATTCAGTCCCTGTCTCCAAATGCAGTCACATTCTGAGGTAGTGAGGGTTAGCACGTCAACATGTGAATTGGGGCAGGGACACAATTCAGTCCCTTACAGTTCCCTTATCCTTTTTTCATCTGTTTATTCTTGTTCGGGTCAACGGGGGAGCTCCATAATAGATTCTGCTCAGTGCCCACAGCCACTCCTGAATGTAGCCCTTCTTTTCAAGGCGAGTTTACAGGAGCAGTGTGTTGGGGCCTATTTCCCAACATGCGTTTTATCTTTGAGTCCTATGGATCAAAATCTAATAACTTTAGATCTTTATTTTGAAATCCTATATTCTCTGGAGGTAGAGCTTCAGAATTTTAATAGGTGCAGGTTAGATTCTGTTCTGGACAAAGAGTCTCTCTGAACCAAAAGAGCAGAACCAAAAATAATGGCATCAGTTATCCTTTCAGGCAGGAATAACAAACTAAAAAGATAGAGACCTGTTATGCCAAACACCATTGTGGAACTCAGTTTTATATAACAGGGCAATTTCCTCACATTTCAATGGGTAATCATACCTGTCCTGCTCTGCCGGCTTGACTCTAACAAGTTCTGCTTACAAAAAGTAGCTTTTCTGAGCCAAGTCTTTCTACTGTCTGTCAGTTTAGACTTGATGTATTGAAGTAAAGAGATTACTTTCAATTCTGTTAATTTGCAATAATGCTACTTGGATATTAAAGGTTGTTGCTAGTCTCTTGTGAGCAAGTGTCTTATGTACCTCTTGTGTGAAGTGGTAATGGAGCTTTTTGGCAGTTCATGCGTGTAGGAAGGTTTTGTACATTCCTGAGTGTCATACAAAAGTTAGTTATGGCTGTATGTGCCGGGTCTTACATGTGTGCTTCTAGGGATAGCTGGTGTTCTGACGCAGCTCTCGGGCCACCTCTTGCACTGACCAGCAGCCACAGAAAACTGTTCTTGTCTTCCAGGGGCTCGGAATAATCCTCACCACTCCTTCCCTACAGTGGCCAAGTTGACATGTCATGTATCGGACTTCGTTCTACACTTCATGACTTTTTTTCTCCTCCTAGGATTTCTTCAATGTTAATTTTCATTTGAAACAAACTTAGGTGTGTTAGGGGCTGGTACTATGGTGCAGTGGGTTAAGCCTGCCCATGCTGCATTTCATAGCAGAGTTGTGGTTGAGTCCTAGCAGCTCCGTTTCAAATCTTCCTCCCTGCTAAAGCACTTGGGAAAGTAGTAGAAGATGCTCCAAGTCTTGGGCCCCTGCTACCCACATGGGAGACTAAGAGTTTCTGGCTCCAGTTTCCACCTGGCTCACCCCAGCAGTTCCCTCTCTAGGTCTCTCCCTGTCCCTCTGTCACTCTGCCTTTCAAGGAAATAAACTGCTTTTAAAAAATTTGCCTTAATCTTGTGCTCGTGAGGAAGACTTGCCTTTTATCTAGTTACCCTTATATAATGATTTAGGAATTATTAGATAAATTTCAAAGTAAAATATTTAAAAGTTTAAATAGGAGAAAACATACTGAACAAATTATCCCCTATTGTGTAACTTTTTATTTAACACAGTGGGAGGGTTCTGACTGAAAAGAAAAGAATGTTGATCAAGTCAGATATCTTTAGCAATGTTTTGTAGTATGAAAAACAGAAGTCTTTCTAGTGACGTTGCTTTTATTATATTTTGAAGTGATTTTAGACTTAAAAGGTGCAAAAATATTGTAAGGGTCTGAACACTCTTCAATAACATCTCTCTCTCTCTCTCTCTCTCTCTCTCTGTAATGCGCGCGCGCGCGCACACACACACACACACACACACACCTTAGCACACTCTCTCTATCACCCGTTTCTTTTCCATGGAACAGTTCCAGAGTGAATTATAGGTCTAATGTCCTTTTACTCCTAAATGCATCTGGATCTTTTGTAAACCACGAAATTCTTTGACATAACTGTAATACCATTATCAAAAAATCAGGATTTCAGCATTAACATATCACTAGCATCTAGGCTGTAAGCTGTATTCAAATTTCATCACTTCTTACAGTTGCTTTTTTATAATAAGTTAGAAAACACAACTTGTTTTGGATTAGATGTTGCATTTAGTTGTAACATCTCTCTTTACTCTTTTCTAATCTGGAACATTTCCTTGGTCTTTTAGGGTCAATTATGAGCTTGGCAGTTTTGAAGAACATAGACTGGCTATGTATTGTATGCATTGTCCCTTATTTTAGGTTTGTCTGTTTCCTCGGCATCTTGGCCTGGAGTATGACATCCTGTGAGTACCACGTCGAGGCCTTGCTGGCGTCGTCTTGGTTAGAGTGCCATGTCTGGTGTTTCTCTGTAGCAGAGTTTGGAGTTACTATTTTCCCGTTGGCATTAATAAACAGCCTTGTAGGAGACACTTTGAGACTCTGCAAATATCTCATCTTACTTTCACTCTCTAGTTTTTAGCATACTTGTTTGTATTTAATGAAGAATATTGTGAAACATGACAGAAGCACTGTCAGAGTTTATAAAAGTTTCAAGATCATGCCAGAAAGAGGTAGTTGTTCTAAGTTCACTATCATTAAACTTGATACTTGAAAAAGGGGGGAATGTTAGTAAAAAAGAAACAAAAACAAAATAACTTGTTACTTCAAGCGCTCTGAAGTGAAACAAAACCCAGTGTTTTGTTTATCAAGTGCAGTTATTTTCTGGGAGACAAATTTGAAGACATAGATGAGTAAGAGGGTGTGGCAGAGAGGTGTTGACATGGATAGTGATGACAATTTGATGTTGACTAAGACAGGGCAGAGTTAAGTAGCAAAGAAATCCATAATGGGTTGGCTGTGACTATCTAATGTAAGTGTATGAACTATACTCATTTGCTGTATTTCCTGAGCATGGTTATGTGCCATAACCTGACATCTGATGATTGCTGTTTCTGTTTAAACAAACAATTCATGGTAAGCTGGGGGGATTGCCAATACAAGCAGATTTAGCAGCTAATGCACTCTGCAGTGTAGCACTACCTTGATGAATATATATCTTAATGAGCAATTTGTTTTTTTCTTTCTTTTTTTAAAGATTATATATTTGAGAGGTCAAGTTACAGAGAGAGGGTGAGAGAGAGAAAAAAAGGTCTTCCATCAATTGGTTCACTCCACAGATGGCCACACTAACCCGAGCTGAGCTGATCCGAAGCCAGGAGCCAGGAGCTTCTTCCCGATCTCCCATGTGGGTGCAGGGGCCCAAGCACTCAGGCCATCTTCGATGGTTTTTCCAGACCATAAGCAGAGAGCTGGACTGGGAGAGGAGCAGCTAGGACATGAACTGACACCCACAGGGGATGCTGGCAATGCAGGCAGAGGCTTAGCCTACTTTATCAAAGTGCCAGCCAGGTTTTTTTTTTTTTTTTTAAGGTTTATTTATATATTTGAAAGGCACGGTGGTAGACAGAGATCTTCCATCTGCTGGTTCATTCCCCAAATACCTGAAATAGCCAGAGCCGGACCAGAAACTGAAGCCAGGAGCCAGGAACTCCATCAGGGTCTCAGGACCCAAGTAGTTGAGCCATCATCATGCTTCCCCAGGTGCACATTAACGGGAAGTTGGATCAGAAGTGGGGTAGCCGGGACACAGAGCAGGCACTCAGTATTAGGATGCTGGCATCCCAGATGGCAGCTTAATCTGCCGTGCCACAGTGCTTGCCCCAGTAATTTTTCTTTGAGAATTCAGAGTTTCCAGCTTTGTCGGACTTGCTCCTTTTTTGCATGTGTGATTTCTTCTGGTTTGGGAGAGTTAGGGCTTACTCTTGCTGAGTAAACCAGAAGATTTCTATGTTTGAATGATGATATGTTAATCTATAATGAAAGTAATGCTGTTGGGTGGATTCTTTTTTCATGCATTTCATGGAATGAGCACATTCCTTTTGGGTGGGAAAAATGTATGAAGCCAAAAACTTTGCTTAGTGAGGATGGAGTCCCAAAAAGGGAATTCCGTTTTATATTTTGAGTGCTTAAGGCATTGTTTCCAAAAGTGTACCCCATGGAATTCTCAGTCTACAAAGATACTCAGCCAAAGGAGGTCTCTGGTTAAGTAAGGTGGAGAAGTGCTGTAGAGGCTCCTGCTCTTGGGGAGTAAGGAGGTGTGGAGACATCCTACTGACTGAGAAGTCGGCTTTCACTTTTTTTTTTTTAATAGCCTTTGTTCCAGGTAGCCACCTTCACTTTTCATTGATTCCTTCCTTCCTTCCTTTTAAAGGTATTTTTACAATTTCTGTGAAAGTATGTGTTATCCTGGGAGCCATCTCATTCCTTTGTCTATCTCTGTTCTGATCCCTGAAGTAATTAGGGTTAATTTGGAGAAGGAACTTACTGCCTGGTTCTTGGGAGTGAGTTAGGGATATATGGGATTATTTAAATAATGTGATACTTAAAGGTTTCTTGGTAGTAGTAGTAGTAATAATAATAATAATACAGAGTCTAAAGGAAATGTTTTATATATCCTATTGAGTAGCTTAGGAATTATGTGTATTTAGAAAGATTTCTTTCAAAAAATGTTTGAAATGATAAGTTTTACTTAAGATATATTGCTTTTACCTGAAAAAGTCAGACATGTCAGACTATCCTGTGGGCTTTGACAATACCTGTACCTAGGTGAGTTGGAGTTCCTGCTTAGTTTTGTTTTCATTCTGTAAGTCATGATTTTACTTTTAGAGGTTGATCATGATTTTAGTTATCTCCCTAATGACTAGTATTTTCAGTTACCTGGAGCTTGCTAATTTAGTTTATATAACTAAATTGTATAACTAAGTTTGAATCACAGTAGGTCTATTTTTGGAACCTATTCAATGTGAATCTCATATACTGACTTTTGTTATGCAGTTAGAGAGACATCTTCTAAGGTAAAACAGCACAAAAGAGAGCCTCATAATAAATTTCAATTCTGTAAGCCTTCATAGCAGTATGTTTTACAAAAGACAGTAATTGTGTATTTTATGAATGGCACATAATTGTACACCTGTTTCTGTGTAGTATATGCTTTCATATACATTCTCCCTTTAGAAGGACACAAAGGTAATGTCATCTCTGGGGTTGCGTAACTCCAGCCTCTCCCAAACATTTACATAGGTGTGAGTTCGGATTTGCTGCTCATTCATTCTTTCAGTGCTTAGTTATTTGCCTGATATACAGTACATACATTTAAGGGCACTTGTCATAGAATGAGGAAATCGATTCATTCATTTAACATTTTTTCCTCACCCAAAAAGGCTGTGTGAACAGCACTGATATGGAGACTTGGCTCATAGTGAGAGAGAGTGGATCCCTGCCTCAGAGGACATTGGCTCCTAGTAGGCTCACTCCCGAGCAGGGAGAGTACAGAGCCCCTCTCACAGGACATTGGCTCCTAGTAGGCTCACTCCCGAGCAGGGAGAGTACAGAGCCCCTCTCACAGGACATTGGCTCCTAGTAGGCTCACTCCCGAGCAGGGAGAGTACAGCGCCCCTCTCACAGGACATTGGCTCCTAGTAGGCTCACTCCCGAGCAGGGAGAGTACAGAGTCCCTCTCACAGGACATTGGCTCCTAGTAGGCTCACTCCCGAGCAGGGAGAGTACAGAGCCCCTCTCACAGGACATATTGGCTCCTAGTAGGCTCACTCCCGAGCAGGGAGAGTACAGAGCCCCTCTCACAGGACATATTGGCTCCTAGTAGGCTCACTCCCGAGCAGGGAGAGTACAGAGCCCCTCTCACAGGACATTGGCTCCTAGTAGGCTCACTCCGAGCAGGGAGAGTACAGCGCCTCTCTCACAGGACATTGGCCCCCAGCAATGGCAGAGGCACTTCATGCTTGCTCCTTTCTTAGAAATGTATCGTATAGTTTTGTTTCTCATAATTTGCTTTCAAAAATATATATTTAAACTAATAAGATCTTTATTTAGTGTTGCATTTATTTTTCAAAGGGTAGATGCTTATTTTAGTGATGATTTGTCATTAAGATTATGTCAAAATGTCTTAAAATGTTGTTGAAACTGTAAACAAATTCATAACACACACAGAGCTAATTATGGATGCCATCTGTTTATTTTTACAAAGCTTTTTTTTTAAGACCATGGCATTGTCTGCTTATGATAAGCTTCAAGATTATTATAATGACTAAGTCCTGTCCTTCAATTAGTGTAGTTGAAGATGGGGGGATAATTTGTTTGTTCACTGACCTTTTCCTGTGTCAGAGTTTATGAAATATGACATGTCGTGATAAAGAAACTATTGTGAAGAGCATTTGGAACATACATAATTTTTACAATAAAAAATTAGTATCAAAGCAGCAGATGTGGCCAAAATTCTATTTAGATTGTTAGAACTTAAGGTTTTGTGTGACAGAGTATCCTTTCTTTTCTAGTGTCATGCGAGGCTTTATTTTAACTGAAGTTGATGAGTTTGTGAGTGATCAAGTTTATAATGACATGTATCCCTTTTCCTGTCTGTCGGTGCATGTTTTTGTACACACGTATCCCATGTGTTAGTTGGAAGAACAGGTGCTCCCGTGACAGCGTTAGCCACAGTGGGTTCTCAGCAGTTTACGGAGAGAGCAGAGTGATTTCACTAGTTCCGTTTTGCTGTTGTGCATGCTAAGCACTAGCAAGTCAGTCTGGAGGGAGAGCAACCTGAAGGATCCATCTGCTCTTTTCTGCTACACTGCTTTGATGCAGGAGTACGCTAATCTGGCTGCTTGTCAGGACAGGTTAGTGAAAGCAGGCGAGTGGGTGAGACTCCGGGTAGACTAGCGCTTTGGAAAATCATAAGCTGCCCCTCTAGATGCCATGTTAAGTGTAGCAGAATAGGTTGATTATCCGCCACATTGAGAATTTGCAGCAAAATAAATATGTGTTTCAGTTAAGAATTAGTTTCAAGTTAGAATTGTTAAACATTGTTGCACCACAAGTAAATCAAAACTGGGAAAAGTAATAGTTTACAAATACTTTTCAGATTTTTATTCTGTGTTTGATTTGGGTACTATAGTTAATTTCTCTTTTTATTCTCCTAGCTGGAGAGTTTTTTAGTGACGTATGATTAAATGTAATTAACTTTATCTTACCCAGAAACTCTTACCATTTTTCTTTTTTATTTCTGTGTATTTACGTTTTTCTATAGCTATTGACGAGCAAATCTTGGCCTTGCAGGTTGAGCATCCTGTCACAGAATGCATTACTGGCCTGGACCTGGTCCAAGAAATGATCCGTGTTGCTAAGGGTTACCCTCTCAGGCACAAACAAGCTGATATTCCCATCAACGGCTGGGCAGTTGAATGCCGGGTTTATGCTGAGGTAAAATGAGTGATGTTGGGAGGAAGGGTGGTGGTTGTGTCCAGGGTCACAAGACCTTTTAAAGTTAAGGTTTTAAAACTTGTGTCAAGTGTTTGATTATGTAATCCATTAGTTAAGCCAGATGAAGAATAGAAAGTTGTGACAGAATTCAAAATAGTTTTAAGGAATTAAGTTTAATTTTTTCTCATATTTCTGGATGGGAAAATATTTCCAATCCATTAAGATGCAGCATATGAAAGGTAAATATTCTTAAGCTTGAATGAACCCTAGGTTTTTGTTGTGTTTGCTTTCAAACTACATTAGCAAAAAATAGCATTTATTTCTGTGGATTTTTCAAAAGGCAGTTTTGAGTTTATGTTGTTGATTTGATATGTACTTAAAGTTTTTTTCCAAAAGTTCTTTTCTAATAATTCTATTCTTTATCACTACACAAAAAATTTTAATTATAAATCTTTTAGTAAAACATATATGCTTAGTTCACAATTTTAGTTATGGGTTTTAATTTTATATTATTTATTAACTAAATTAGGTAGTAAAGCTATCAACATCTAAAACGCTCTTTTCAAATGATTGAAATAGAGTTCAAGGAAACATTTGTCCTGTGTTTTAGACATTGAAATGTCTAAATTTTGAAAAATGAATCAGCAATACTGGTGTTTAAGAAAATGGAAAGTTTCAGAAAATTTTTTAAGGAGCTTAAAAATATGTCTTAGCATGGTTATTACTGCTTTTATTTTTTATAATATTTTAAGTGGTATTCTTAGGACACTGGATTTATATTTATCCTGATATATTTATAAATGGAATACTTATCTAGTAGCATGTGCAAAGTTTCTTGTTAGGTCTTTATTTGAAGAACCCAAATTCTCAAGTTTTACCATATGTGAGCTGTTTTGAGAAGCAAGAAAAACAAATATCTTTAGCGCGCCACATTTGTTGTTCTGAACTTGAGTATGTTTTGATGTAGAGCCTAGGTTATTTTATTTTTGCCCAAGGCATTCTAATAAGTTTTATAAAAAGTTGGAATTTTACCAATTTCAATAAAGTATAATCAAAGTCAAGCTAAATTCTGCTTACAGTTCCACTTGATTTTTAAATATACTTCTAAATTGTCGAGAGTATAAGACAGTAATAATCAGAAATAGTATTTGGTAAATACCGTATGTTGAAAATAGACCTGTAATTGCTTCTCATTATATAAATATTTAACCTTACTTGTGCTGATTTATATTTCAAAGACTGTGCTTCCTTGCCTTTGAACTTTCAGGACCCCTACAAGTCTTTTGGTTTACCGTCTGTTGGGAGATTGTCTCAGTACCAAGAACCAATACATCTACCTGGTGTAAGTCATTAAGCTCTAATACCAACTGAGGGGTTAAAGTCTTGATTTATGTTGTACTTTTATGTTATAAGCCTGTCAGCACCAAAGGGTGTAAATTGAAGGACAAATGAAATTCAAGGAGAATCACAATTTTTTGTGTTAAGAAATTTTTAAATCTATTTTATGGTGTTCAGGAATGTCAGAATTGACAGAGCAAATCCTGAAACATTTGATGACAGTTTACAGTGCTACCAGTTATTTCAGAAAATTGTAATTAAGAAGAACATGAAAACTTAAGAAGGAAAGATGAATTTCTTGTGCTAATGTTTAATCTTTTTCAATAAATCTAATTCATCTCCCCATATAGTCAGGTGTCAAGAATTTTCAAACACAAAATCAGCTTGTTAATTGAAATGGATTAAGGAAAACAAAGTGTGCCACTCTCTGTTAACCATCATGGACTTTAAGAAGTACATACTATTTGCATAAGTTAAAGAAAGTGATCACTGTGCATTTTATTACATAGTTTGTCTGTGTTTAGTAACTGTTCTTTAAATAGTTTTTGCTGCATAAAAAGAACAAGGACATACCCTTTTTCTTAATCAAGGTAATAAGTGCATATATATGTGACATTATGTTAGCTAGTGGATGACAAGGCTATACCATCTGTGAATATGATTATTCAGTTTGATTACTGGCAAGAAGATGGTGAAAGATTACAGGAAGAATTCTAAATTTGAAGATGTTATTGGATATATGATTTATTTCACTTTTTAAATTATTTTTGCCCATGTGCTTTCTAAAGGGACTTGACCCTTTCTAGGCTTGGAGGCTCCATGCTGTGTTCAAAGCCTGGAGGCAGAAAAAAAATTGTAAAGATTTAACAGGCATTATGTGATGTTAAATAGCAGATGAGAAACCAAGTATCATAGGGACATATCTAAATACTTTTTTAATCAAACAAAAAAGTATTAAATAAGAATTCATAATGATTACTCTAGTTGTTAGAAGTTTTCACCATGTTGTAATAGCTAACAGGATGTCAAACATTTTGCCCTCGCAAGTTTTTGCAATTTGCAATTTTCAAACGTGAGACCTGTTGAAAGTACAAGTGATAATGGACAAACTATACCCCCTACAGTCTTTGTCCCACCAAATCTTTCTTCAATTAATGCTGCAGCAGGAGTTTTATGTAATAACATTTGCAGTTGTGAGCCATCCATAGAAAGGAAAAACAATTAAAATGCCTTAAATGTTCTGCTTACTGCTGTTATTTGCTTGTGTGAATGTTGCATGTCAGCTAAATGGACCAAGGAATAGATAAAGTGATTGGGTGCAGGAGAGTGCACGCTAAGCTTTGTCTATCATTATTGCTGGGAGCAATCAAATTGATGTCAGCAGGACAGTAGATGCGTTGACAGCTGTAATTATGTATCTCCATGGTGATCACTTTTGGCCTGTCATGGAAGCCCACGAGTCCCCTCCCTTGGAAGCATTTAATCAGATTGGGCTGTCACTTGTCAGGTAGACATGGCGGGCTGGGAGTTGTGCTTAGGGGGAGAGGTGAATTGAGAATGAAGGGTGGGAGATGTCTGAGAGTGTCCTGGGTCCACTGTGGTACTGAAGAAAGAAATTTTAATTATGCTCAAGGTTTCTGAGCACTAGTTTGAGAGTCTCAGACAGAGGTGCTTGAGTATTTTTGTTGTGGTTGGTTTTGTTTTCCCTCATTGCCGTATTAAACTGGATCCGTCAGTTCAACTTGGGAAACCATTTTTGGCTCTCACCTTTTTTGGTCACAAGAATATATACTTTAAGGTTAACTTATGATTTGTACTTGGCACATCCATCTTTAAGGTTTAAATTTATTTAATGTGACAAGGATTCATATTTGCTTTTTAATCTTTGACCACTGCATTTTGTAAATTTGTTATTTTGAATAGTTTTCACCTCAGAAATTTGGTTCCAATTCTGTTTGACTCTATCTTGAAGCTTTTAATAGAAATTCATATATCCTTTATTTCCATGGAGGAATGGAGATTTCATTTCACTTTCAATTGATTGTTAGAGATAAAATATAGCTGATTATTATTTGGAAAAAGCTGCATGAAAATTTCCTGCTTTATTATGATTTTTAAATTGCAAATATTGATTGCTTACACAAAGATACATAGTGATTATATATAGAAAAAATGTTGATTTTACCTCAAGTATTTTAAAATTAAAATGACAAATATAATTTTATATTAATCTGAAAATATATTATCTGAATATATTAACCTGAATATATATAATCTGAATATAATTTTAGTAAACACCAAAGACAGTTACATCTAGGAGTCCTGGGTAGCTTAACTTTTGGAATGGTATTATTGAAAGTAACTTAAAATTTTAAGTTCTGAACTAAATAAGAGAGAGTAATACTCTTTATTGTCTGCTATTTTATAGTGGGTTGAAGGCGGAATTTTTAAATTTGTACTAAGTTTTAAACAAAGCTTTCCTAAGCAAGCTATGGTTTTAAAGATGCAGTGATGATAAAATGAGCTCTTTAAGTTTTTTGGTGCTAAAATTAAGAAAATGAAAGTTCTCGGGCATCTTCAGTTGCCATTTGGGGCCTATTTAAATATGGGGAGAAGTTGGTTGTAATTTTAATGCTTTCAAAGATACCGCATTAAGTCTTTCCTAGTTTTTAGTCAACATTCTGAATTGCATAGGACCTAACTTTGTGTACTGAAGTGTGTGTTGAGAAAATAAGAAGCTAATATATTTTGTTAAGTGTGCTGAATGTTCACGTAGGGAAGTAAATACGAATGCAGATATCCATATTTATATTTGGAAATACAGAAATACAAGCCCTCTGGGTATGTTATAATGTTACCTTTTAAAACCTTACAAAGAGAGTAATAGTGGTGTGATTTTTTTTTTTAAAGAGAATGAAACTATGGCTTATCTTTTGATGTCACCGTTTAATAAAGCCATCATCATACCCTCATGTGGATATTCTAGACAAGAGGTTCTACATGTGGTCCCCTGATAATTGCCTAAATTAAAATATTAAAGGCCTACCAGCCGCGGTGCTGACCTTTTCCTGCCTGGCTGCAGACAGGCGAGCTGCCGCTGCCGGAGAAGGCGTCTCCCCACAGGTGAAGAGCCACTGGGGCTCCTGTGCTCCCACCACCCCTCTGCCAGGTTGGGCGGCCGAGGCCTGCCGTCGCAGCAGCCTCCATTCCAGTCCTCTGTCCTCAAGAACCCCAGGATAGGCTTCGCAGGCTTAAGTATTTTGATTGACTTTTAAATACTTCAGATTCCAAAACTTTGTCATAATAATTTAATAAATATTCTGTCCTTAGCAACTGCTCACTTCAAAAGTTTTACATGGCTAACCTCTGTGCCTTACTGCTGGTGTCAAACTGGGAGGCGAAAACAAGACTAAGCGATGTGCTCACGGCCTTGTTGGCTGCTTCACGGCGACCAGGCTCTTCAAAAGAATATTTTGAACTGGTGCTATTTTTTTTTCCCTCCATGAAAATCGCAAAATCAGAACTCTAATTGGGGCTATGTCCTTACAAAGCAAAGCCCTGGGAAAAGCTGTGTAAACATGAAAGCCTCGGGGACTGACAGTAACAGAAAAATAGTGTTTTACAGTGGAGAGGGAGAGGCAAGAGAAGGAAAGTGTTGCCGACATGAAAGGGTCCAGCCTGCCTTCCTGTGGAGCTGAGGGGCGCTTGGCTGGGGCTTCCTGGCCCTCGCCAGGAGGGTCTGGTGGGTGCCTCCGAGGGGGCAGGGGGCGTCCTCCGAGCTGTCGTGCACGTGGAAGCAGCACCCTCGTGTAGTCGTGGGTGCAGCCTAGCGGTGGTTTTGTTTCTTGTTTTTTGCTGTTTCTTCACTGGAGAGCAAGAAGTATGTTGACCTACGTGGTGATGGATCAGGATCGTTTGGTCTCTGTGTGTGTTTAGGCTGTTTTCCTATTTTCCAGATGTGGGAATGTTATTCAAGATTGAAATTCTTCTTCCTGTTTCCTCCGTGGTCCATGGAGATTAAATTTGTGATTAAAAAGTTGCACAATATGAAGCTACTCTCAGTGTTCTCTTTCTTTTTCCCAGGTCCGGGTTGACAGCGGCATCCAACCAGGAAGTGATATTAGCATTTATTACGATCCAATGATTTCAAAAGTTAGTTCCCTTTCTTAATGGTTTCTTTTGGTTTTCTTCTGAAAAAAAAAAAAAAAAAAAGGAAAAAAGCATGTGTTTGGTTAGAAACTGTGAAAGCGAGCCTTTATTTGAATCATGTGCTGTGATTAAAACAGGAAGTAGTGCACTGACCTAAAATTGGAGGCAGAGCTGATATTTTTCTCTGAGAGATACTGCAACATCATGCTAGCTTGCAGTACTTCCGCCTCTTCCTATCCCCACACCATTCCTGCATGTACGCACACACACCTATGCACACACAAACACACGCGTGTCTAAGCAGTGACCCAGCCCAGCGTGCTGCAGTGAGAGGAATTAAGTTGTTCTTTTGGCCACTCCTGAAAATTGCCGGAGATGAAAGTATAAGTGGCAGCGATATCAAGAACTTGGATTGACAGGTAGTATTTGTTAGAGTACTTTGGACCTTTTCCATTTTTACAGTTTGCTGATTACTTAGCTAGTTTTGGCATAACTAAATGTTATGTAAGCATGTATAAAGCGTGGAATTGCCCACTTTTCTTTTAACTTTTTGGTTTTGCTCATCTGTGCTTGAGCTTTTAGGTCTTTAAAATCTTAATACCTTATTAATTAAAAAATACTTCCATAGTTAAAACTGTGGATTTTAATTAGAAAATGCAATATTCTTTGAAATGTTAGATTTGTGTTGCAAAATGACTTATTAAACCCTGTTTCTCAAGATGTTTTTTTTTTTTCCTCTGAAGGTAATTTTTTATTGTAGTTGCAGTAAACAAAGTATTTTTTGTCCTTTTTTTATTGAAGTTTGGATACTAATATTAAAATGAGCCTTATTTCATTTTGACATCATTTTGTTTCCTAGAGAAACACCATTTAAAGTACATAACATTATAGATTGATTTTTTTATTTTTATTTTTTAATTTTTTGCCAGGAATAGTTAGACAGTGAGAGTTATAGACGGAGAGAGAGTTATAGACAGAGAGAGAGAAAGGTCTTCCTTCTGTTGGTTCACTCCACAATGGCTGCTACAGCTGGCGCTGCGCCAATCCGAAGCCAGGAGCCGGGTACTTCTTCCCGGTCTCCCATGTGGGTGCAGGGCCCAAGCACTTGGGCCATCCTCCACTGCCCTCCCAGGCCACAGCAGAGAGCTGGACTGGAAGAGGAGCAACCGGGACAGAATCCGGCGCCCCGACAGGGACTAGAACCCGGTGTGCTGGCACCGCAGGCAGAGGATTAGCCTATTGAGCCACGGCACTGGCCCTATAGATTGATTTTTAAATAGGCATGTTTCCATTTTTTGCTAAACATATTTCTATTCAGAAAAACAGCTGGCCAGCGCAGCGGCTCAATATCAAGTACCCTCTGCTTCTGTGGTATATGTGTAAAACTGTGAATGGTTCTTAAATTCATCTTCTTTTTAATTTTTACTTTGCTTTTTAAAAATTTGCCTTGGGTGGATGTTTGGCCTGTGGTTAAGGTTACTGGTTAAGACATCTGCATCCCACAGCAATTGCCTGGGTTCAGACTCCTGATTCCAACTTCCTGCTGATGCTGACCCTGGGAGGCAGTGGTGATGGCTCCAGTAACTAGCTTCCTGCCACCTGGTGGGTTGATGTGGACAGGGCTGCTACCTCCACGCTGCAGCCACTGTGGGTATTAGGGGACTGAAGGAGCCAATGAGGGCTTTCTCTTTCTATTGGTCTCTTTGCCTTGCAAATACGTAATTTAAAAAAAAAAAAAGGCAAAAAAGTTTTCTTACTTTTAATGAGTTATAGAACTATAGCTATTAAGGATATCAAATTTGGAAACCACAGGAAAATAGAGAAAAACAAACAAAAAAAGCCTTACCTAAGCCAACCATGATCCCAGTTGTTCACATCCTATTCCAAATGTTCACATTTTGATAGAACTCCTTTTAAATTTTTTTCTATACTTATTTTTGTTTCGTTTATATTTGTTTCTGTTAATAGCTCTTTACTGTGGCATGCAAATATAGAAGAGTCTGAAATAGCTTGATTCTAATATTTATTTACTTTAAAAATTCTTAATTAAAGTAGCTTAAAAACTAAACCACTTTATTTCAAAAGATGTCATGGTAAGTTTGTTAGGAAAGTTTTTAATTTTTATTAGAATGAATCATTTAACATATAGATAGACATACATTGGTTTCTGTTTGCTTTTAGTTAATCACATACGGCTCTGATAGAACTGAAGCACTGAAGAGAATGGAAGATGCGCTGGATAATTACGTTATTCGAGGTAAAAAGAAACATTTGTGGTCTTGTTGTATATGACCCTAGTTCTAGGGAGCCAGTTCTAGGAAACACCTTGAATGTTTAGGAGAGGATTCCATGGACTGTTTACTCACTGTGTTTTTTTCTTTTAAAGATTAATTTATTTATTTGAAAGGCAGAGTTGCAGAGTAGGGATGGGGGTGGAGGGCTAAGAGAGAGAGAGATCTGTCTGTCTGCCTGCTGGTTCACTTCCCAAATGTCCACAACAGCTGGAGCTGGGCAGATCTGAAGCCAAGAGCCAAGAGCTTCCTCTGGGTCTCCCAAGTGGGTGCAGGGGCCCAAGCACTTGGGCCATCTTCTCATGCTTTCCCGGGTACGTTAGCACAGAGCTGGATTGGAAGTGGAGCAGCTGGGACTGGAACCGCACCCATATACGGTGCTGACCCACTATGCCACAGCACAGGCCCTTTATTGTATATTTTAATAGAAATAAGAAAAGCTTGAGGCCGGCGCTGTGGCTCACTAGGCTAATCCTCCACCTGCGGTGCCAGCACACCAGGTTCTAGTCCCAGTTGGGGCACTGGTTCTGTCCCGGTTGCTCCTCTTCCAGTCCAGCTCTCTGCCAGTGGTCCAGGAAGGCAGTGGAGGATGGCCCAGGTGCTTGGGCCCTGTACCCGCATGGGAGACCTGGGGAAGGCTCCTGGCTCCTGGCTTCGGATCAGCACAGTGCACCAGCCGTAGTGGCCATTTGGGGGGTGAACCAACGGAAGGAAGACCTTTCTCTCTGTCTCTCTCTCTTTCACTCTAACTCTGCCTGTCCAAAAAAAAAAAAAAAAAAAAAAAAAAAAAGCTTGAATTAATTAAAGTGAGGTTTAAGTATAGTTGTTTCATTTTCTTTAGTAGTCCTATAATGTATTTATAAATATATGCATGTGTATATACACATATATTTTAAAATTTTATTTGTTGAACAAAAACACATATACACAGATACGGCTCCCATTTGTTGGTTTACTCTTCAAATGTCTAAAATGGCTAAGGCCAGGCCAGGTCAAAGCCAGGAGCTGGGAACTCCATTTAGGTCTCCCATGTAGGTGTCAGGGACCCACTGAACCTTTACCCCGGTCTCCCAAGGTCTGCATTAACAGGAAGCTGGAATCAGGGGCCATAGCTGGATCAAACCTACATACTGTGATGTGGGACATGGGCTTTGTAACTGGCTTCTTAACCAGTGGACTAAACACCTACCCCGTATCTTAAGTTATTTAATCAAACTTAGGATTTATGACTTTTTCTAGGTGAGAATGTAGAAGTGTAGTGATTACTGGTTGCAATTATATGTAGAATGCAAAATTTCAGCAGAAAGAGCCATTGGCCACTGCAACTTAATACCAGTTTTGCTATATTATTTTCTATGTATTTGTTTTGTGTTTTTGAAACCGGGAATTTGAAAAAAGTATGGCAATAATAAAGCATAGAGACCTACATTTGACTAGTTTCAAGATAGTGTGATTAGCTCTTAGCTTTTTGCTTCTCTGATTAGAGCAAACTGTTTTCTGGGAAGTGCAATTTTGCTTCTTCATGCACGTATGATAGTTCTAATGTTCAATAACATGTGATGTTATTCCCTATTAGGGTGTGTAGTGATAAGTGAATTAGGGGCAGCCATTACATTTAGCTAATTAAAGCAAAGTTAACTTTAACCCCCTTGAAGGAGGAAACTACATTCTTGATTTTATCAGCACCTTTTCAATAGTAATGAAAAAAGTACTTTAGATCAACATGAATTAATCTTTAACTTCAGAATAATGGATTTCATATCACATTTAAAGTTGAAGATATAAGCTCACTTTGAATTATGAATAGATAGCATGGGTCAAAACAGAGGAGAGAAGCTATTGTTCTCCTTCCTCATGGCTCCCTCGGTATGAGTGGGAGGCTAGATTTGGAGGCTAAAGAGATAGAAGGGTGATGAAGTGTGATGGAATACCTCTCTGTAGACTGAATGGAAGTTTTTACAAATTCAAAATGGTTTCCCTCTTGTGGACACAGCCACAGCATCTGAAGCTTGGCAAGTGGATTAGAGCTTTGCATGAAACAATAAATGCACATCGCACTCCAAGGTAGGAAGCCCAAGTTAGCAGTGGAGCGTGCCAAGCCCTTGCTTTGCCCCTGACTGAGTGCATTTGTGAAGTGAACAGTTTGTACAATTATACGTTAATGGCCCTGAGCAGAGTCAGGAACCTCCCCCATTTGTTGCATATCTGGCTTTTTTTTTTATTTTTTTTATTTAAGAGGAAGAGAAAAAGAGACAAAGATAGATACAGAGGAAGAAACATACATTTGGGTTTATTCCCCAAATGCCAGGAGCAGGGAACTCAGTGCAGGCCTCCTATGTGGGTAGCAGGGACCCAAAGTGCTTGAGCCTTTGCCTACTGCCTCATAGGGTTATTTTTTTGTTTGGGTTTTTCTTTTTTTTTCTTTTGACAGGCAGAGGGGACAGTGAGAGAGACAGAGAGAAAGGTCTTTATTTTTCCGTTGGTTCACCCCCCAATGGCTGCTGCGGCCGGTGCACCGCGCTGATCTGAAGCCAGGAGCCAGGTGCTTCCCCTGGTCTCCCATGCCGGTGCAGGGCCCAAGCACTTGGGCCATTCTCCACTGCACTCATGGGCCACAGCAGAGAGCTGGCCTGGAAGAGGAGCAACTGGGACAGAATCCGGTGCTCCGACCGGGACTAGAACCCGGTGTGCCGGCGCAGCAGGCAGAGGATTAGCCTAGTGAGCCGCGGCGCCGGCCTGCCTCATAGGTTTTACTTCAGGGAAGCTGGGATCCAGAGTGAGGCCATGAGTCAAACCCAGGCACTCTGGTAGGGGACATGGGCGTCCCACCTGTGCCTTACCTGCTAAGCCAAAGGCTTATTCCGCATCTGCCTTTTCCTGCTCATTTTCGTCTAATGACAATTAAGCCTTGCAATCAACATTTTCCTTCTTTTTTGCATTCCAGTTTTTTCCTTGTTAGATTAGGAGAAATTCTTCCCTCTCTTTCCTTTTAGCCTCCCGTTTGTTAACTAATAAATGGTGGTGTTTGCAGTGCTGGTGTCTCATATGGGCACCAGGTCAAGTCCTGGCTGCTCTACCTCCTGTCCAGTTCCCTCTATTGTGCCTGAGAAAGCAGTAGAGGATGGCCCAAGTGCTTGGGGAGTGCACCGATGTGGGAGATCCGGGAGAAGCTCCTGGCTCCTGGCTTTGGACTGGCTCAGCTCTGGCCTTTCAGGCATTTGGGGAGAGAGTGAACCAGCAGATAGAAGATACATCTCTCTTCCTCTCTCCCTTCTTCTTTCTCTGTGTTTCTGCCTTTGAAATAAATAAATAAATAAATCTAAGAATAGATTGATAGTCTCAACCTGAAAAACTAGTGGTGAGGATGAGGGAAGGAGATATAAAGGGCTTGCTACTTTCTTAGCTCATGTGATTCTGTACTAGATTCCATCTTCTACTCTGTCTCATCACAATTATAAAACCACATATTTAAAAGTCATATGTCATAAATTATATTATCAATCACCGATATCAAATGTATTAAATCACAATAAATAATATTGAAAATCAAAGTCATTCCAAATACTGTGTGCTCTAGTTATATACTTTCATTGCACCCTGTGATAATGCTTGTCCAGAGCATTTACCATCACTGTAATAAAATAATTATGTAATTAATTGCTAAATGTTGGATTATCCCATAAGAATATTACACGCATGAGGGCACTGATGGTGTTTAATCTTCTTTGATTGCACATTGTTGTTGCTTATAGTTGATTAATAGTTAATCACATGATAGGTGATTAATAAATATTTGTTGGATGAACAAGTGAATGAATGAAAGAATGATACCACTCCTGATTTTAAGGAGTTTCTCTTATATTTGGCCTGGGAAACACATGAACAGAACAGATAAGTAAGATGTAACTTTGTAGGAATTCAAGGAGTGGGCAGCACATTTTTCTTTTCTCGCCTCTCCCATGCGATCCTTTGGAAGTAACAGGGTACTGTGTTGGGACTTGTCGATGATTCTGCTGAGAATTTTTAGTTTGTGTTCCTCTGCAGTGCAATGGCAGCATTTTAAAAAGGACTGACAACTTAACATGTGGAAAAATGAAGGCAG
The DNA here is from genome assembly GCF_051225735.1 of Oryctolagus cuniculus. Classification (NCBI taxonomy): domain Eukaryota; kingdom Metazoa; phylum Chordata; class Mammalia; order Lagomorpha; family Leporidae; genus Oryctolagus; species Oryctolagus cuniculus. The sequence continues at coordinate 12,400,873 of NC_142875.1, read as the reverse complement.
TGTGGGACACTCAGACATCTTTGGAGTGTGACTTGTACATTTTTAAAAATATTTACTTATTTGTTTATTTGAAAGGCAGAGTTGCAGAGAGAAGGGAAGAGATAGATCGCTCATAATCTTCTGAGAAAATAATATGGCATTGGATGTTAAAATAAAAGTGCATGCGTTTTGAGCCAGCTTTTCAGCTTTCGGGAATCTTTCCTTTAGAGTTAAGGATGATGTTCCCAAGGACATTTACAAAAGCATTGTTTGTAGTAGCCAAAGTGCTGACCAACCACAGCATGCATCAAATGGATGAATGAGTGAATAAATTATAATGCATCTTTACCATAAGATACTATGCAGCTGTGACATAAAGGCATGTCCATGTGTGTTGTTAAAGTGGAAAAGCAATTTGCAGAAAAGAATGTAGTGCACTCTCATATCATCCCATCCTAATTTTTTTTCCTTATTTTTTATTTGAGAAGCAGTAGAGAGTGCAAGCAGGTGCACTCCATCCTCTGATTGTCTCCAAATGCCTGCCTGCAATGGCTAGGGCCAGATCCAGAAGTTGGGAACACAATCCAGGTCTCTCACGTGGGCAGGACCCCCATTATCTTCTGCCTTGCAGAGCCTGCATTAGTGGGAATGTGCAGTGCGGAAGAGGCACCAGCTCTCAAACCCAAGCATTCTGATGTGGGACACAGGCATATTATCTGCTAGGCTGTACACCTGCCATCTTCCTCCTAAAATATTTTTCTTTGTGTTTAAGTGAACACAATAAAAGATATGGATGTAATAATGTAATACCTTAGAATGAATTTCTTTTTTTTTTTATGCTTTAAGGGTTTATTCAGGAGGGGTTATTCTTGTTGTTTTTGGTTTAGTTGTTTTTTTTTTTTTAGGTATTTTTTTTAAGATTTGTTATTTTTTTTTGAAGGCAGAATTACAGATAGAGAGGGAGACAGAGTGAGAGATCTTCCATCTACTAGTTCACTTCCCAAATGGCTGCAGCAGCCAGGCTGGACCAGGCTGAAGCCAGGAGACAGGAACTTCAGCCAGGTCTCCAGGTGGGGGCAGGGGCCCAAATTTTGGGCTGTTTGCTGCTGCTTTCCCAGATGTGTTAGCAGGGAGCCAGATAGAAAGTGAAGCAGCTGGGACTCAAACTGGCACCTGTATGGGATGCTGGTGTTGCAGGCAGCAACTTAACCCATTAAGCCTTCATGCTGACCCCTTAAGGTATTTTCAGACCTATAGTAAAGTTGAATGAATAGTACAGTACATACCTCTATATTCTTCAGCTGGAATAATTGTTAAACTTTTAGACATTTGCTTTGTTGCTGTATGCTCCCTTTGCCTTTTCCATCTTCTTCCTCACTTCTCTTCCTCTTTTTCCTCTCTTCATTATCTCCTCTGTTTTTTTCCTGATCTAGTTAAAAAGAAGCTGCAATTATCATGACACATCACTCATATATACTTCACCATGCACCATAAGGCTAAAATCATGTTCTCAGAGAACCACAACCCCATTATGACATTGAAGGAAATTAATAATTACCTAATAATATCAACTAGTGTATAATCCATATTCAACTCTACCTAGTTATCCCTAAAGTGTTCTGTGGATGGTCTATGTGTGTGTGTGTGTGTGTGTCTGTCCTTCTAATAAAATGAGAATGAATACATATGTATACATATACATACATGCATATGTATGTATGAGGCATATGTATATGTATGTATGAGGCATATGCATATATGTATGTATATGTATACATATGTATTCATTCTCATTTTATTAGAAGGACAGACACACACACACACACACACACAGATCTTCCATCTGCTGCCTCACCTTTCTGATGCCTCCAGTAGGCAGGGCTGGGCTAGGCCAAAGCCAGGAGCCTGCAATTCCAACCAAGTTTCCCATGTTGATGGCAGGTACTCAAGTACTTGAATCATCATCTGCTGTTCTCAGGATGTATTAGCAGGAAGTTGTATCAGAAGCAGAGCAGTCAAGACTAGACCCACATACTCTGATATGAGATGTGGGCATTCCAAGCTGATACTACGCCAAACATCCTATCACCTTTGTTAGTCCTTTCTATTAACCTCACCCATGGTCCAGTCAGAATTTACACAATATTTTTTGTTATGTCTCTATTATCTTGCCCTCCTTTGTATTTTACTTCATTAACTTTTTAGAAGTCTAGGCAATTGACTTGTAGAATGTCCCACAGTGTAGATTGGAAGAGCCAGTTTTGATTGTTTGAAGGTAACTGGGAAGTGAACTGAGAGGAAGGGAGTTGTGCTGGAATAGGTAATCTTTGAATTGAGGGTTTTGGTACAGTTATTGAGGATTAGAAGACTGTAGTGTGTGAGACACCAGGTGGCTAGGGTAGATGACTGCGTCATCTGAGGTGAGGCCGGTAGAACTGAGATGCAGGTGTTGTGTGGATCATCCGCACAGGGAATGGCATGAGTTAGGACGGGAAGAAAGATGGTAAGCCAGGTACTGTATCGTTAGTGAATGTTGGGTTGTGGCAAGGATGTGGTGCGTGAAAGGGAACTGGAGGAGGTTTTATAGCTGAAGTGAGCCTCCAGGTTAGCAGAAGTTTCTCCAAGGTTTAGAAGAAAGGATGTCCTTGGCACGGCAGTGGATTACAGGGAGGCATATGTGGGCTGCTGGAGGTGATGTCACCGAGGGCATTGAGGGTTTCAGCTGAGGAGAGGGGTGAATGGAATGTTCTGTGAAGATAGAAAGCATATAATAGACCTGACTGACCATGGAGAAGCTGTCTCAGAAGAAAGTATAGAATAGCTAGAAGAGGGAAGAGGTATTTAAGCAAAGTAGGTGTGATTGGTTCAGCTGTGATTTGGAGGATAATGGCTGAACAAGGAAGCTTTGTGTGCGGAGTGTCAGAAGTACCCTGGAGAAGAGTGATTTCCGGGGCGTCCTGAGGGGCTGTCTCTGTATACTTCATCTAGATGACTTTTGATGCTTTTTGCTTTAGCCCGTGCCACTGCTGTGTGCATTGTGGTCTAGTGCATAGCTTCCCAAAATGGGCTCTCGGCAAATGTTTTTTACCTCTACCAGTCTGTTCTTCAGTAGGGACAGAATCATCTCTTTGCAGTACCAGACTAATTATTTTAAGTGGAAAAATGTTTTTCCTTTTCACTGTCAGCATTCTGACCCCAAATGTATAGAGGTTTTCCCCCTACCAAGAAATTACCCAATTCTCTGCAGACAATTCTCCAATTCTCTGTCCTTTCAATTTGGTTCACTTCTGAAACCATCTACCTGAAGGGGCATCAGGTTAAGGGATGATTCCTAGGATATGGCCCCCCACTTCAGATAGAAGAGATGAGCATGGCCAAGTATGAGGTAGAGGCATGGGTTCCCATGCTCTGAGCTTGCCTTCCCTCCTAATGCCTTTGTGTGTTCATCATTCTGGAAGCTCTTAAAATTCTATTATTCACAGTTTTTAGTACAGGCTCCCTTGAGTGAATGTATATGTGTATTTTTAAAGATTTGTTTTTCTTTATTTGAAAGGTAGAGTAACAGAGAGAGAAGAGGATCTTCCATCCACTGGTTCACTCCTCAAACGGCCTCAGTGGTCAGGCTGAAGTCAGGAGTCTGAAACTCCATCTGGATCTGCTAAGTGGGTCGGAGGGGCCCAGGTTTCCCAGTGCATTTACAGGGAGCTGGATCTGAAACGCAGCAACTCTGATATGGGATGCTGACAGCACAGGTGGCTTATCCAGCTGCACCACAGTGCCAGCCCTTAGGTAGGCATGTCTGATTACATCATTGGCCACTGGTGATTCAAGTCGGTTGCCAGCTCCTCTTCCTTCCTCAGTGGTCTGAGGGTAAGGCTGTAAGTTCCAAAACACTGGCCATCAACCCCTGTCTTCTAAGAGTCACTGATTAGCATAAGCTCAGGTATGATTGAAAGAAATTTACTATGAATATTGAACAATGTTCCTCTCACCCCTGCCAATCAGGAAATTTTGAGAGTCTTAGGAGCTCATTACTAGAACCTGGACCAGAGACCAAATATATAATTCTTTCTTTCTTTCTTTCTTTCTTTCTTTCTTTCTTTCTTTCTTTCTTTCTTTCTTTCTTTCTTTTTTTTTTTTTTTTGGACAGGCAGAGTTAGACAGTGAGAAAGAGAGACAGAGAGAAAGGTCTTCCTTTTTCTGTTGGTTCACCCCCCAAATGGCCGCTACGGCCGGTGCGCTGCGTAGATCTGAAGCCAGGAGCCAGGTGCATCTTCCTGGTCTCCCATGCGGGTGCAGGGCCCAAGCACCTGGGCCATCCTCCACTGCCTTCCTGGACCACTGGCAGAGAGCTGGCCTGGAAGAGGAGCAACTGGGACAGAATCTGGTGCCCCAGCTGGGTCTAGAACCCGGGGTGCCAGTGCTGCAGGTGGAGGATTAGCTAAGGGAGCCACGGCGCCGGCATAATTACTTCTTTTAATATTACCATGTCACAATCACTTCTCTACTTAAAACCCTTCTGTGTCTTCCCATTTCCTTTACATGGCCTACACAGCCCATCTTGGGTTCTGCAGAGTAATTTTTGCCAGTTTCTCTCCTGCCTTTTGTCTGAAGTCACCACTTTTTTCATTTCCTGGAAAGAACCATCATCTCCCCACCTGAGGACTCTTCAGTTAGGCTGTACACTGAGCACTTGGAACCAGGAAAATTAAACAAAATGATAACTTAGATTTAGTTTACTTTTTTCTTTTGTGTCATTTTATATAAAGGAGGTTGTTGAGAACTGCCGGTGGAGGGGGTGTGTTGTAACGTAGCAGGTAAAGCTACCGCTTTGTGTCCCTGTAGCTCCACTTCCAATCCAGCACTCTGCTAATGGCCTCGGAAAGCAGTAGAGGATGCTCCGAGTGGCTCCTGCCACTCATGTTGGAAAACCCTTGAAGATTATGATTATGCATCCTAGCTTTGGCCTGGCTCAACCCTGACTCCCCTGACTGGGGAGTGAACCAGCATATGGAATATCTGTCTCTCTCTCTCTCTCTCTGTAACTCTTCCAAATAAATAAATAAATAAATCTTTTTTTTTTTTTTTTTTTTTGACAGGTAGAGTGGACAGTGAGAGAGAGAGAGAGAGAAAGGTCTTCCTTTGCCGTTGGTTCACCCTCTAATGGCCGCCGCGGCCGGCGCGCTGTGGCCGGCGCACCGCGCTGATCTGATGGCAGGAGCCAGGTACTTCTCCTGGTCTCCCATGGGGTGCAGGGCCCAAGCACTTGGGCCATCCTCCACTGCACTCCCAGGCCACAGCAGAGAGCTGGCCTGGAAGAGGGGCAACCGGGACAGAATCTGGCGCCCCGACCGGGACTAGAACCCGGTGTGCCAGCGCCGCTAGGTGGAGGATTAGCCTAGTGAGCCGCGGCGCTGGCCGTAAAGTGTTTTAACTATATAAATTCTTGGGGCCAGCGCTATGGCACAGCCGGTTAATGCCCTGGCCTGAAGTGCCGGCATCCCATATGGGTGCTGGTTCTAGTCCCACCGCTCCTCTTCCTATCCAGCTCTCTGCTATGGCCTGGGAAAGCAGTAGAAGATGAGCCAAGTCCTTGGGCCTCTGCACCCATGTGGAAGACCCGGAAGAAACTCCTGGCTTCAGATTGGTGCAGCTCCGGCCGTTGCAGCCAATTGGGGAGTGAACCATTGGATGGAAGACCTCTCTCTGTCTCTCTGCATCTCCTCTCTCTGTGTAACTCTGACTTTGAAATAAATATATCTTTCAAAAAATAAACTATATAAATTCTCAAGTTAAGGAATGTATAAACAGGCATTAATTTCTAGTTAGTAGGTTTGCTTTTCATCCTTTATGTGTTAGCAGTTCTCAAACTAGTCTATGCATATTCTGGGATTGTGGAAATAAGTATATGTGTTTTATATGGTGGCAGCCAAGTTTTTACCTGTCAGAAAAGACAGTTACAGACAGTGGGGATGAAGAGGGGTAGAATGAATCCCGTGGTGTTGGGTTGAAATTGGAGGTATCACTTAAAAATTTAAAAATTAAAGCCCTGGCCTGAAGCGCCAGAATCCCATATGGGTACCGGTTCTAGTCCTGGCTGCTCCTCTTCCTATCCAGCTCTCTGCTATGGGCTGGGATAACAGAAGATGGCCCAAGGACTTGCATGGGAGACCCCGAGGAAGCTCCTGGCTTCAGGTTGGCGCAGCTCCGGCCATTATAGTCTTCTGGGGAGTGAACCAGCAGTTGGAAGACCTCTCTCTCTGTTTCTACCTCTCTCTCTAATTCCGTCTTTCAAATAAATAAGATAGCTCTTTAAAAAAAAATTGGAGGTATCAGTTATGAATGTGTGGGTTTTAACATAGACTGAGAATGTGTAAATAGCGCATATGTTCACTATTGGCATTCTGGGAAGATAGTTATTTGTTGTCAGGTGGCTGTACTGTGCCTTGTCAATGTCCTTTCCTCTGGAAGGACTACCTGGAACCAGAGCTCTGTGATAGAATGTCCCTTGTATTCAGGAGGAATACAAGATGAATCTGAGGCATCTCACATAAGCAAGCAAGCAGGCGCTCAGAAAATGACAAAAAGACATAGGGGCCAGCTAGGAGGGGCTCCCATTGGCCAAGTCTGAGGAAACTTAGCCACATAATAAACAGTGCTTGCAATGGTTCGTAATCTGTGGAATGAAATAAGAGCCCTTGAGTTAGTGCTGACATAAATAGGTAGGTCAGATAAATGTGGGAGAAGGCACAGTCTTTCTTAATGTAGATTTCAGAGTAATAAATTTAGTTTGGCAAACACTAAATTATTAAGAATCATCAGTGGTTGCTGGGAGTAGTGGTGAAAATTTGAGAAGAAAGTGTTTGCATGGCTTCATAATGTCTGCCCATGAAATACTTACTAATCACAATGTGGAAGTAGTGCCCTGACAATGTAGTAAACTTGCATTTAACCACATGATCAAGACTAACCTCACTGGTAGTGGAATAAGTCCGCATTGTATGTCTCTTGCTATGATGCTCTGAGAATTTCTGTGTCATTCTTGCCAAACATATATAATCTGAAAAATAATCAAGAAGAAACATCAGGCAAACCAAATGGAAAGACATTCTACAAAATAAATGGTGTCTACTCTTCAGAAACATCAGGTCAAACACAAAAGTTGAGCAGTTTCCTTAGATCGAAGGCAACTGAAGACCCATGAGAACTAAATGCCACGTGGGATCCTGGACTGGATCCTAGACCACAAAACACGTAGGGAAAGTCATGAGTGGGACAGTTGGTGAAATCTGCGTGAGGTGTGCAGGTTGAGCACTGATGTTGTTGTGTCATTGCACTCTGATTCTGACTGTGGTACTAGGATTACAGAAGAGACTTACCTTCCTTTCTGGAAATGCGTGCTGAAGTATTTAGAGGTAAAATGGCAACTTCTCTGCAGCTTATCCTTGAATATTTAAGAGGGAAAATTACATGCGTGGTTGCATAAATAGACAAGATTAGTGATACAGTAAATAAATGTGGTAAGATGTTCATATGCAGAGACTCTAGAAGTAATTTTCCATAGTAGATTTTGGAAATTTTCTTGTATTCCGAAGTTATTCCAAAATAAGGTTCAGAAAATAGGGACGAGAAGTCGTTGTTCCCTCCTGGCCGCAGCCCCTCCTGCTGCCGGTGCACCAGAGCCGGCAGCGTCAGGAACAAAAACAGATGCTGTCCTGGACTTGACTTATGTATCATTCGTCTGGATGATTCTGAAGGGTAGATGAGTTTTTAAAAAATTGTCTTATGAAGGCTAGAAAAGGAAGGACAATTTACTGTTTTGTTGGTACCGCTTACTTGTTCAAATATGAATGTTTTTATCCTGAGCTGGTGGTGAGCTTTTGTTGACATAGAGGAACTTTAGAGCAGACATGTAATTTGGTTAAAGTTGATTTCTAAGTCTCCATGAAATAAGCAGTGGCTTTTTGCCTCTGTTTGATCCTGGCAGCGTGTGCAGCTCATGTCTGGCCCGTGTTTGGGAACCAGCAGGCAGCCAGGGGCAGGCTGCTGCTGGGGGCCTCCGCTGTGGCCCCGTCGTGATTTCCCCATACAGATGGGACCTGCTGAACTCTGGCAGAGGTCATCCTCAATTCCCGCTCTCAGACTCCCAGTCATAATTTTTATGAGTATGTGATTAATAATACTGTTGAAGTTGTAAACTAAGTCTCGAAGAATACCTCTTCTGTCCACCTACTGTTTAGACAAGATCTGTTCAAACAGCATTGTCTTTCTTGGGATGTGGAAAGAAAGCAAATTAAATACAAAATGGTAACTTTCAAAATATGTAGAATAATTTTTAATAGTTCAACGACTTTTCCCATCTCTGATTTTATGAAATTTTAGGTCCCAAATAGTTTGCTGAATATTGTGCTGTTTTAGTGCTAGAATTAATGTACAGTGGTTTTCTGGAACAGTCAGTGAATGCACCTAGATACTGCTTTCTCATTTGCCATTGTTTCAGCATATAATCCTTAGGAGAGAAGAGTAATAATTTGATTTTGTGTAGTAATATATATTTTTATTTAGAGAACATTAAAGGGAAAAACACTTCTATGTTTCTAATTTTTTAAAGTATCACTTAGTGAGATAAAATTTTTATTTTCATGATGTATTTACCATTTAAGTAGATTTTTTAAACACCATGCTTCATTTGTGTGCTTGAATGGTTCCTTTTATATTGAAGATATCAAATAATGTTTGCTTATAATTCCTCTGAGTTACATTTTCTAAAATCAATACCTCTTTTTCAACTTTGAATGGGAAAAAAAATGTATCATTTTCTTGTAAAACTGTATGTCTTTTAAAATTTTTTTATGTTGTCAGTCACAAATTGATCACTGGGTGTCAGAAAATAATATTATTTTTGCTCAACTTATCATTAGCTGTTTCTGAGAGCTGTGTTGTATTTTGCTGAAATCAGGGTCTGGTTCCAACTATGTTGGTACTGGCCACACACAAGATCAAACACAGAGCTAGAAAATTTACGCTCACACTAGACCATAACAGGAAAAGTGGTAAAGTTAAACATGAAATATTAAGTATGTAAGTGTACAGTATTTTTTAACTGCAGAAGGAAAGGGCAAGAATCCTAAGAGACGACTGCCTTGCAAACCTATCTACCATTTTGCAAAAATGTTTTTAAGTTGAAACATTCTGAGTTGCTAATTTGTACATAAGAACAAATTCTTGGCCGGCGCCGTGGCTCAATAGGCTAATCCTCCACCTGCGGCGCCGGCACACCGGGTTCTAGTCCCAGTCAGGGCGCCGGATTCTGTCCCGGTTGCTCCTCTTCCAGTCTAGCTTTCTGCTGTGGCCCAGGAGTGCAGTGGAGGATGGCCCAAGCTTGGGCCCTGCACTGCATGGGAGACCAGGAGGAAGCACCTGGCTCCTGGCTTTGGATCAGCGCAGTGTGCCGGCTGCAGCGGCCATTGGAGGGTGAACCAAAGGAAAAAGGAAGACCTTTCTCTCTCTCTCACTGTCCACTCTGCCTATCCCCCACCCCCAAAAACAACAACAAATTCTTTGGCAATTAAATTGCTGCTACTCCTTGCTTTTCTTCTTTCCTTTCTAGTCCCTCACTTAGGATCTTATTTTTCCTAAAACTTGAGTTATTATAATATAGGAATCGTTAGCACGTTGCTGGTTTTGTCTTGCCTTTCTCTGTTTCTCATACTGTTTGGATGCTTCATGTGGATGTCTACCCCCATGATTAACAAATGCCTGTCTTCTGATGTATGCATTCTAATGATCCTGGTCATCTAAATTTTAATCATTCAGATATCATCAGTTGGTCATCTCAAAGATATCTCAGATGAATCACATTTTTGTAGTTGACCTGTTCCTTGTCCCCACGTGGTGGCAGAGCTTAAAATTTGACCATTAGGCTTAACTCCTATCTCTGCCCGTTCTTGACAGCAACACAATCACCAATTCCTGTCTTCCTTGGAACATCTTTCGAGGTCAGCTGCTCTTCTCTGTGTCTGCTCTCACCTGCCTCGCTTGGAGCATGCCTTGCCCATTTTCCAGGAAGTCTCTTTCCTGCAGTGTCAGCTCGGGGATTTTCCCATCTTCACTCCTACCTCTCTCCAGCCTTTGTCCATGTATCAGCTGGAATGATTCCTGGAATGCTTGACTCTCCTTAGCTCTGTGCTGCTGCCGCTGTGCTTACTCCCGAGGGAAAGCAGGGTCTTGGCATGGCCGGCAGACCCTGCGTGCCCCTGTTGGACGTTTCAGCTGCTTCTCACCCCGCTCTCTCCTTTACTCAAACTCTGCCTGGGTGTCCTCTTCACAGAAACACCTGCTGGGAACTATTTGCTTTTTACACTAGTGAGAATTCTTAAATACTCGAAGTTCCTCCCAGTATTATCTAAGCCTTAACTACCACCCATCTTTGGGTCTTTCTCTGTTCAGAAACATCTCTGTAGGTCACCATTGCTTCCCTCTTCCTGGAACACAATTGTCATTTCCTGTGCAGATGTACCCCTCTCACATACCAGATTCCTTTTCTTCAACAGTGTTTTAATTTGGTGTATTTACAAAACAGGATCAGGGGATTAATTCCCCCTTTACAGCCTGAGCTCACTTTGGGGAGTCTTTTAAGTTCATGCCTACCTGGTTTTTAGCCTGCTATCATATTGCCTTCCATTGCTCTTCATTTTCATCTATACAAGTACCACCTATAATATAGGTAAATGCCAGTTTCTTAACAATTCATTTTTTTCCTCATAAGCATACTGATGTGTGAAATCCCTTAGAAACATTAGTTTTGGATATGAGCTCAGCAATTGGATGTGTGTGTAGAGCAGGGTTGCAATAGCTGTGCCTTTTTTATGGATATGTGCTATAAAAGATATTTGTTAGGTCATGTAACTTTTTCCATGAAAAACTTGTGTAGCTAAGGGAATAGCATTAATATTTGAGTTTGGAAATTTTATCTGTTTGTTTAAAGGCAAAGAGACATAGATCTCCCATCTGCTGGTTCACTCCCCATAAGCTCGCAACATTGACATAGTTTGGATAGATTGAGAATAGACTTTTAAGCAGTTTAGACACATAGTATATTTGAATAATAAAGGTGATCAGAATTTTTCATGTGGTTGCTAATGTGATATAATTATAAAGAGATACATAGAAAAATGCCTGGAAGGATGTACTAAGCTGCTTATATATATATAAATATATATAAAATATATATATTATTTTAAAGGCAGAGTTAGAGACAGAGAGAGATCTTCCATCCACTGGTTCACTCCCCAAATGACTGCAATGGCTGGAGCTGGGCCGGGTGTGAGGAGCCAGGAGCATCTTCCAGATCTCTCATGTGGGTGCGAGGTCCCAAGCGCTTGGGGTATCCTCTCTACTTTCCCATTTGCATTAGCAGAGAGCTGGATTGGAAGTGGAGCAGCCAAGACTCAAACCGGCACCCATATGGGATGCTGGCTCTGCAGGTGGCAGCTAGACCTGCCAGCCCCCTAAGCTGTTAATATTGATTAGGCTAAAGATAGGAAGTTACATCAAAGCATTAAGCTCTTCTTTCCCATGTACAGACATTACAGTACAGGGTAACCTACTGTAACAAAGATTTCTAATACAGCATGAGTAAGGTTGAAATTTATTTAGCTCTAAATAAATTTGCTGGTCCATGCTGATGGTGTACCAACTAAACTTCTGAGATCAAAGATACACACACACACACACACACACACCCCACTTGTTGCTCCACTTAATTTGCATTGCCAATGATAGGATGTTCATGTAAGCAGTGTTTCATAAGTGAGGCAGCAGTTGAACACATCAGTTTAAGTTACCTTCTCTTGTCTAGGAATGAGTTTGCTGGGCCTAGCTGTAAGGCTAGATGAAAAAATCAGGTGTGTGTCTGAGTGGTCTTCGGCTCAAATAAAACTCTTACTGTGGAGCATGACGAAATGAAAAGCGTGTCTTGGGGAACCCAGCAGTCTGTCACAGTATAATTCTGTATTAAAGAATTTTTAGGTATGTTATTGTAATTTTTAAAAATTCAACAACTTGTTCTGAAGAGATAGTGCATTCATGATGGGAGTTTCAAAATGCATGAAGAATATGGCAGAAAGGAATTTTGTCTTATTCAATCTCTAAGCCATAGTTCCCTTTGGGGAAAACCACTGTTAGTATTTATTACTCTTATAATTTATAACTTAAAGTCTAGCTAAGTTGTTCATTCTTCCTGGACCATAAATCTCTTATTTTTAAGGTCCCTTTTTTTATTTGAAGTTTTCTTATTCTGTAACTGGCTACTGAAAGTTTCCCCAAGTCTGCTATTTTATTTTCTGTTCTCACTTTTCCTCCCCTTGCTATCTAATTACTGCAGAACAATAGGTATAGACTAAATGTGGGGAGATACAGATTAATTTGCTTAGAATATCATCCTGTTAAAACCTCAAAAGATGCTGGTAAACTTTTTTATGTCAAGAGTCCGTTAGATGTTTTAGATTTTGTGTACCAAGTGGTCTCTGTCACAACTGGTTGACTCTACTGTAATACCAGGAAAACAGCCGTATATGAGCAAATGATGAGGACTGTGTTCAAATAAAACTTTATTTACAAGAATAGATGGGCTGGATTTGGCCTGTGGGCCAAAGTTTGCCTTATAGGATAGAAACAACAGTCAGTGTAGATTTGTGGAGCTCCATCACACAGCATGGAACTGGGAGTTAGATACCTAGGACTTAGGATGTGGTATAATGCCTTTCTGATGTTTATTCAATTATATTTTGTCTTGTGCCCTATGTTCATTTCCATATAAGGCAAGGTCTGTTAAATCATTTGGTCTGGCCCTGCCACAGCAACTACAGGCAGCATTCGAAGTTCAATGAATTTAGAGCAAGCTGATTTTTAAGTTAATAATTTTTTAGAGATTTATTTATTTGTTTGAAAGGCAGAGTTACAGAAAGGCAGAAAGGGACAGAGAGAGAGAGGGGAAGAGAGAGAGAGAGAAAGAGAGACACTTCCATGCACTGGTTCACTCAGATGACCGTAATGGCCAGAGCTGTGCCAATCCGAATTCAGGAGCTAGGAGCTTCTTCTGGGTCTTCCCATGTGGGTGCAGGGGCCCAAGGACTTGGGCTATCTTCTACGGCTTTCCCAGGCCATAGCAGAGAGCTGGATTGGAAGTGCAGCAGCCAGAACTCGAATCAGCGCCCATATGGGATGCCAGCACTGCAGGCGGCAGCTTTACCTGCTGCACCACAGCGCCAGCCCCAAAGTTGATCATTTTGTTTGGCACATAAATGATGTTATAAATATCCAAATGACCTTTGGCAGAAAAAAGTTTCCCCTCTCCTTATATATAAAAGGATAATCATGGGCCTTTTGGGTTCCAGGCATTGCATTAAATATCCAATTTATACCTTATGACAGTTAGGCATAATAGGGTCTGTGATTGTTACCAGTTTCCAGATGAGGAGGGTAAACTTTTGGAATGGTAACTAGTTTACCCAAGGTAAGAGGTTGACCTCATGCTGGAAAGTGCTCTTTGCTTACTTGAAGTCAGGAAGGTAAGTGATGTTGAATGGTTTTCTTCTTAAGTTATAGCACTCACCGTATATAGCTATATTTCTCCCAGTTGTTAGAATTAAATTTTTAACTGATTCATTGCTGTCCAATTCAATTGATACCATTTTGTTCTTAGGTGTTGCACATAATATTGCCTTACTTCGAGAGGTGATTATCAATTCACGCTTTGTTAAAGGAGACATCAACACTAAGTTTCTCTCTGATGTGTACCCTGATGGCTTTAAAGGTTAGTATGCATTGAAATATTTTAGTATTTTAAGCTTGCTAATTTTATATTTTTGATAATGTATATGTTAAAGGGATTTGGCTCATATACTTGCTCTAATAACATATTTTGAGAATCCTAAATTATGGACATTTTTTATTTTATGTGTTTGTGAGTGACTCATGAATGTCATAATTTACGATTTTGTGTAGATTGCTCTGTGAGTCTAGTGTTTTGCAGTAAAACTTGCAGGCAGATTGTTAGCTTACATGACTAACTGATGTCTGAAAATCAAATCAGGTTTTTACTCCCTACTGTGGGAATATGTGGGAACTCAAGTGATACTCTGTGTGTGTGTGTGTGTGTGTGTATGTATGTGTCTGTGTGAATCTTTATGGCAAATGGCACTGAAAATTCAGAAAACCAGATGCTAGTCCTGTTACAAGAATGAAGATTCTCAAGATGATGGTTCTTACTCTGAAAAATGAAGTGTGGGATGTGAGGCTTAGCACTGAAGAGTTGTCAGTGTGTGCAGGAAGTAAGAACAGTCTCATCCAGTGAGACACAGGAAACCCTGCAGCAGGCGCTGGAAACGTGGTTAACATGTGATGGCAGCTGACAGGAATTTCCTGAAACTTACGGAATACAGTATTTACATCAAAGCCAGAAGCCTTGACATACATTTCCAATGAACTTAGGGATGTATGAAAGTTAGATTCTCTCTCATGAATTTTAAGTATCCTCTTTATCCCTTTATCGTGTTTTACTATGTAAACTGACTTGCATAGTCATGTAGGATCTCACTCTTTGTAGGTGTGGATCAGTTTCACATACTTGAGCTGTTGAGTGTTCTTATAAAGCAGTTTTTATTTTACAGTTTTAAGATTAATGAGAGATAATCAGTTTGGATGTTTGCTTTTTTTTTCTTTTGCTTTAAATATTTGTTTATTGATTTATATGAAAGGCAGAGTGAGCGAGAGACAGAGAGAGATCTTCCATCCACTGATTTACTCCCCAAATGGCTGCAATGGCCAGGACCGGACCATGCTGAAGTTAGGAGCCAGGAGATCCATCCAGGTTTTCCAGATAGGTGGCAATGACTGAAATAGTTGGGCTGTGTGGGCCGCCTTCTGCTGGCTTCCCTGGCACATTAGCAGGGGGCAGAATCAGAAGTGAAGCAGCTGGGGCTCAGACTGATGTTCAGATGGCATGCCAGCATCCCAAGCAGTAGCTTACCCCTCTGCACCACAATCCTGGCCCCATCAATGTTCTTTCAAAACTTAGTGTTATGGGGTTTTATCACTTGTGCCAAGGGATCTTGGAACAAACTGAAGATTTTCTTAAACTTTTAAATTTGAAAAAGTATAAAATAAAATAGGTCCTTAATATGATTGCCTTTTTATATTTTTCATTAATATCTCTCCAGAAACCATTGAGGTCATTGTTTTTGTTGTTGTTGTTGTATCTCTAGTAACAAAACATAATAAGCAGTAAGTAGATACTTTTAGAATTAATTAAAAGAATCTTATCATAGTATTTGTGAGAAAGGATTACTTTATACATGTTTGTAATTATCTGTAAATATTTCTAACATTTTTACTTCTTGTATTTCCAAAATTTAAATGAAAAGTTATAGCACATTGTGAAGTGGACTCTAGACTTCTGCATGATTTTGTTTGTGAGGGTGATGTGATAGGAAACAGTAGGCAGATAGAGAAATACCTCAAGGAACCATTTGAACAAATATATTTTTTGCATGTGTGGTATTTGTATACATGCCTTTGTAAGTGTCTGTGTATGTGTACATATGGTAAAATATCCCCTAGTGGAAGAAAACGGGGCACTTGACATTCCTGGTTCGGTTTAGTGACTGTACGCACAGCTAACAACAACAGAGAATGTTTTCAACATCTTTCGATAAGATGTTGAAACAAAATTGTACATTAAATCTATCTATTGCAAATTTTGTGATATATTAAACACGACATTTCTTTTTAATAAGCAGTTACCAGTACGGACACCATAATATTGTTTCTTATGTTTATACCAGATAAGAACATAATTTCTTTGTCATAAAGTCATAGGGCCTTTAGCAAAATATTAATTTCATCCTTCATTTTCCATGTGAGAAAACTAAAGCTCAGGAGATGGGTAAGGCTAAATGGCCAGTGAAGTAATAAAACTTGGAAAGCAGCCTAGAATTTTCAACTCCAGTTTGAGTTGTGCATCAGCCATAAAAATTTCAGTTGAGGTAGTATGTATGTTGTCGTATTGCCTGTAAGGATTTTCAAAGTACACACTTGTGTTTAATCTTAGTGTCAGCCTCTTACTTGATTCCGTCATCTTTGTTTTCCTGTTATTCTTCTCCGAATGGCTACTGTCTTCTGTTCTTCAGATGATTGTTCCTCCTCCCTCAGCTTTTGCCCAGAGCAAGTCTCAGATACATTAAACTATTGTCTTTGACTACTGGTATATGTGTCCAGAAGAGACAGCGTGAAGTGACAACTGAAGTTAATCCAGGATCTTCCCAGTATGTTTGAGGCCAGGTCATTTTGCCCCTCTGGGATTACCCATCTGCTTCCCATCTGTCCAGCTAGCCTGGGTATTCACAGGCAAGTGCCTGTTTTTATGACTGCTTTAAAATTTTGTGTTATAAATGTTTATGATACCAAATTTATTTGTAGGACAGTTTTACTAAAGATTTTTAGATGTGGACTTCACAATTATTGCGTCTAAAATATAAAAATAGAATACACAAGAAATTGATCTTTTTGTCACCTTTTTAGACTCCACTGTTGAAATGCTGTTTTGCTTTGATTTTGAAAAATAAATAGAAAATGAGCGAGAAGACATCTTGCTCCTGAAATAAACAGAAAATGAAGCAGATATTTTAAGAACCACCATTTCAGATGACTTGGAATGATCACTTTGGGCTTATTTCTCTCCTACCTTACCTCACTTCAATCTCAAGCTCCAACAAAAGAAATGACCAGAATTATCTTTTTCTTCTGAAGAGTTACATATTTTTAAGCCAATTGATTCAACACAGAAAGTATTCAATAATTCTTTTTACTTCAGAATTTAACAACTGTTTCTATACTTTAAAATGTGATACTGTTATATTAAGATTGAACTTAGTCATCAACTATTATTCAACAAATAATTTGGTAGGGGCTCTGGAAGGAAATCAAAGGTGGACTTTCCCTGTCATTAAAGAGCTAACATCGCCGGCACTGCGGCTCACTAGGCTAATCCTCCGCCTAGCGGCGCCGGCACACCGGGTTCTAGTCCCGGTTGGGGCGCCAGATTCTGTCCTGGTTGCCCCTTTTCCAGGCCAGCTCTCTGCTGTGGCCAGGGAGTGCAGTGGAGGATGGCCCAGGTGCTTGGGCCCTGCACCCCATGGGAGACCAGGAAAAGCACCTGGCTCCTGGCTCCTGCCATCGGATCTGGCGCGGTGCGCAGGCCGCAGCGCGCCGGCCGCGGTGGCCATTGGAGGATGAACCAACGGCAAAAGGAAGACCTTTCTCTCTGTCTCTCTCTCTCACTGTCCACTCTGCCTGTCAAAAAAAAAAAAAAAAAAAAAAAAGAGCTAACGTCATGAGAGAAATAGACATGTAAAGAACTAACTACATGGCAGAATAAAACAGGTGCTAAGTGAAGGTATAAGCATAGTGTCTTGAGAGCAGAAAAAAAAATTCTGATTTAGGAATTCAACACTGACTTCAAGGAGGGGTAGTGTTTTAGATTACTGAAATGCCTGTCCGGTAGTGTTGCAGCTACCATGCTAACTTGTGCGAACTCTGTGTCCATGTCTTCCTAAGCCTTCCTCTCTGATGTGTGTTGGCCATTTGAATTCAGCCACAAAGAAAGCACTCACTGCAGGGAGACTGGCAGATGCTACATACACTCGAGGACGTTTTTCTTGCTTCCATGCTCCCTTTGGTTCAACATTTCCCAGCTTTGACCTGAGTATTTCTTATTAAAGAAATATTTATTTATTTGAAAGACAGACTGACAGAAAGAGATCCCATCCACTGGTTTATTCCTCAAATGGCCATAATAGCTTGGGCTGGGCTAGGCTGAAGCCAGGTGCCTAGAACTCCCTCTAGGTCTCCTACCCACATGGAGGCAGGAACTCAGATATTTGAGCCATCTTCCACTGCTTTCCCAGGATACATTAGCAAGGAGCAAGATCAGAAAGAGAACAGCGGACACTGGAATCTGTGCTCCGATATGGGATGCTGGGGTAGCAAGTGCAGCTTAACCTGCTCTTCCACAACACCAGCCCTTGACTTGAGGATTGAGATCAAACAGAGCCCTTCATCGAAAAAGAAGTACTACTCGTAAAGGAAGACGGAAGATTCCTGACAAGTGAAGCTCAGGTTTGGAATTGTTGATGTGGGAGACAGATGATTATGCGTACTGAGAAATAGTAAGAACACTTATGGATATTAAGTTAGAGGACGAAGACTTAACTAAATCTGTGATTTTTTTTAAATAGTTTGAGTTGGATGTTTTTATGTCAATGCATTTTGGTTGTAGAATTTAGAGTTAAGTACATGTTAGTGTTGGAAAAACCCCATATATATCCCTTTTCTATATTTCAGAATAAGCATGCAGCAGTGTGTCATGTGCAGAAATATATGTTTAAATGTATTTTCTTGGACGGCACCGTGGCTCAATAGGCTAATCCTCCGCCTTGCAGCGCCGGCACACCGGGTTCTAGTCCCGGTCGGGGCACCAGATTCTGTCCTGGTTGCCCCTCTTCCGGTCCAGCTCTCTGTTGTGGCCCGGGAGTGTAGAGGAAGATGGCCCAAGTGCTTGGGCCTTGCACCCCATGGGAGACCAGGAGAAGCACCTGGCTCCTGGCTTTGGATCAGTGCAGCGCGCCAGCCGTGGTGGCCATTGGAGGGTGAACCAATGGCAAAAAGGAAGACCTTTCTGTCTCTCTCTCTCACTGTCCACTCTGCCTGTAAAAAAAAAAAAAAAAAAAAAAAAAAAAGTATTTTCTTTACATCAGAAATATAATACACTCCTGAATGATTAGTTCTTGACTTGATAATAGAAGACCTGAATTCAAATGCTTCTTTCTCTGCTTAATAACCATATGATGTTAAGCAAGTTGTTTAATTTTTCTGAGCTTTATGTCTTTTTTAAAATTTATTTGAATTATACAAGTTTCATATATTTCGTATATACAGATTTAGGAACATAGTGATACTTGCCACCATACCCTTCCTCCTGCCTACCTTCCTACCCTTCTTCCTCCTCTTTCTCCTATTCCCATTCTTAATTTTTACTAAGATCTATTTTCAGTTTACCTTATGTTCATAAGGTTAACCCATCATTATATAAAGAGTTCAACAGATAATATGAAGAAAAAAACATTGTTCCCCAACAGTTGAGACTAGGGCTATAAATGATCATCACATCTCAAAATGTCAATTACACTCCAATGCATCACATTTTAGGTACTCTTAATAGTTACCACAGATCAGGGAAAACTTATGGCATCTGTCTTTTTGGGCTGGCTTATTTCATTAAGTATAATGATTTCCAGTTGCAGCTATTTTATTGCCAAATATAAGATTTATTTTTTTCTTTTACCACTGAGTAGTATTCCATAGTGTATATAGACCATAATTTCTTTATTCATTCATTAGTTGATGGATATCTGGATTGAGTCCGTATCTTAGTTATTGTGAATTGAGCTGTAATGAACATGGGAGTACAGATAACTCTTTGATCTTTGATTTCATTTTGTTTGGGTAAATTCCCAGGAGTGGGATGGCTGAGTCGTATGGTGGATCTATTTTCAGATTTTTGAGGTATCTCCATACTGTCTTCCACAATGGCTGTACCAGTTTACATCCCCACCTGCAGTGGGTTAGGGTACCTTTTCCCCTACATCCTCACCAGCATTTATTGTTTGTTGATTTGTCTACGAGCCATTCTGACTGGGGTGAGGGGAAGCGTCTTTATGGTTTTGATTTGTATTTCCCTGATGGTTAGTGAGCCTGAGCATTTTTTTCATGTGTCTGTGGACCATTTGAATTTGCTCTTTTGAGAAATGCTTGTTCAAGTCCTTTGCCCATTTCTTAATTGGATTGTTTGTTTTGTTGTTGTTGAGTGGAATTAGTATAGAAAATTTCCCTAATTTGGAAAAAGAAAGGGACGTCCAAGTACATGAAACTATGATATTTTTAGAAACAGAACATTTGGGTGGTCAAAGTGTAAGACAGGATAGTCACTGCTAAGAATCAAATTTGGTTTGAAAGAAAGTGGAAGAAGTATTTCAAAATGCATAGCAAGAAGATAAAGAGAAAAATCAGGCGGGAAATGAGAGGAGATATGAAGCAAAGAGCCAATGAATAATGAGAGCGGCATGAAAAGAAAAATAAACAAATAAAGGAAAGATAAACAAAGAGAAAATAGGGGAATTTAATTTTTTCACTGTTCTGATGAAAGCTTTGAAGTATTATTGGAAAGAATCACTGAGTTTCAGCCAGTTTGTGAAAAGGAAACATAGATCCTAGACTTATTAAGGACAAAAACTTTGTAAAGTTTCTAGAAAGTGAGAAAGTCATATACAAGTAATACACAATGAGATCATCTTTAGACTCTATGAACTAGAATTTAGAAAACCTTACACTGGTATCTTTCATATATGGAAGAACTTGACTCAGAAGTGCTATACCTAATCCAGATATCCTTCATTTGTCAAATCAGGTTGAGTATCCCTTATTCAGGAAGTGTTTGAGATTTCAGGTTATTTCTGAATTTTTGAATATTTGCATATACATAAGAGAATATCTTAGAGGTGGGACCCAAGTCTAAACCCAAAATTAATTTCTTAAATAAAATTCTAGTTATTTAACTCATTATATGTTGTCAGTATTTAAGAAATATTGGTGAATGAGATTTTGACTCTTTTTATACTTAGTCTTTGAAATCCACCATGTATTTTATATTTATGGCACATCTCAGTTCAGACTGGCTGCATTTTTTTGTGTGATTTAAAATGCCAGTTTATTGTAGTTTTGAATAATAGCTACTTTTAAACAAAAAGCCTGGCTGCATTTTGAGAGTTGAGTAACCACATGTGGCTTGGTGGCCACCATATTGGATAGCACAGATCCAGATGTGTGGGTCTCAGTCTCATTGTATATTAAAATCACGTGGAGTACTTGTCCCAAGTACAGATGTCCAAATACCATTTGGAAATTGGATTTGTTATTGCTAGGAGAAGGCCTAGGAATCATATTTTATATATACCATTTACTCATAGCCTCAAGGTAATTAAAAAAATATTTATTTATTTGAAAGCCATAGTTAGAGATGGAGAGTCAGAGAGAAAGCACTCTTCCATCTGCTAGTTCACTCCCTAAATGGTCACAATGGCCTGGGCTCGGCCAGGCTGAAGCCAGGAGCTAAGAGCTCCCTCTGGATCTCCCCTATGTGTGGCAGGGACCAGACACTTGGGCCATCCTCTATTGTCTCTCCCAGGCCACCAGCAGGGAGCCACATGGGACAGCGGTGCCACAGGCAATGGCTTTACTCACTACATCACAACGCTGGCCCCTAAAGATCTTTTTTTTTTTTTTTTTTTTTTTTAAAGATTTATTTCATTTATTTGAAAGAGTCATAGAGGTAGAGCAGAGGGGGAGAGAGAGAGGTCTTCCATCCACTTGCTCACTCCCCAGATGACCACAATGCCCAGAGCTGCGCTGATCCGAAGCCAGAAGCCAGGAACTTCTTTCAGGTCTCCCATGTGGTGCAGGGGCCCAAGGACTTGGGCCATCTTTTACTGCTTTCCCAGGATTGGAAATGGAGTAGACAGGATTCGAACCGGTGCCCATATGGGATGCCTGCACTGCAGGGTAGGGCTTTAATCTGCCAGCTCCATTTTTTTTTTTTTTGAGGATTTATTTATTCATTTAAAAGGCTGAGAGAGAAACAGAGATCTTCCATTCACTGTTTCATTCCCTAAATGCCTGTGATAACTAAGGCTGAGCCAAGTGGAAGCCTGGAACCAATTACTCTACCCAGGTCTCCTCCATGGGTGCAGGAACCAAGTAGTTGTGCCATTATCTGCCACCTTCCCAGGTGCATTAGCAGGAGCTGGATTAGAAATGGAGGAGCTAGGATTTCAGTCAGGCCTCTGATGTGGATGCAGGTGTCACACAGTGCTTTCCTCCGATATGCCTCAGCACCCATTCCTTCAAGGTAATTTTAATGTGCCTATGTTTTGACAGCAGCTCCTCACAAGGTCAGTCGTGGCATTTTTAACTTGTAGAATATCATGTTGGTACTCCAAAAGGTTTGGATTTTGAGCGTTTCAGATTTTGGATTCTCAGCCTGTATTAAAAATACAGGTATTTCTTTCAAATAAATATTCAAAACATTTGATCATACCTACCATTTTGGTGGAAGCTGCTACAGAAAATGACTGATTTTGAGGTAAGGATGATAGATCAGACATACATATTATCTGTCCCATTAGTTTGAATTTTGTTAAAAACAGAAACCCACAAGGAAGAAGAAAGGAAGTAGCATTTTGGAAAATGAAAAGCTGAAAGGGAATTCTTAACTGACTTGACAGCCTGGGAAAGTTGAATCCTCAGCTGACAATGGGGAAAACTTAGAAGTGGCTCATGAAATTTGCAGAACCCTTCAGAAGTCTTAATTATTCTTAGCTCTGAGTATCCTGGGGAGTTCCTAAATGTCAGACTGTTGGCCTAAATTCTGTGTAACCCTCTCCTTCAGTCTTCAGAGCAGGGTGTTTCTCTCGCCGTCTTGGTGGAAACATGAAGTTCTTCTCTAGAGAGTGAAGCAGTCTGTGTGCAAGTTAACGCCTGCACAGTTGGGCAGAAGACTGAGGGGACATGGGAATACTGAATTTGCTGACACTCCCTTCTTCCTGATACCCTGTTCCTCACTTGTTTCTCAGAATGCTGGCAGGCACACAGGTAGTCTTGGCATAGTTTCCTTCTCTGAGAAATCTAACAACCCAGCAAAAATGGTCCAACTGTATTGCCCTGCCCTGACGGCCAAGGCCCGTAAAACCACAGCTCAGCGTTGGGACATGCATTCCACTGCTTACTGTGGTCCTACCTTTAAAGGGAGCCACATATGACTGTTAAAAATAGACAGTCTAACCAAAGCCACTTAGGGAGAACACAAATAAGGGTGGCTGATGCTGTGAGGTGTGAGTGACTCCTCGCAGAGCTGGTGGGTGCCACTACGTGGTCTTGGCCTACAGCGACTGCTGGCTTGATGAGCTAAGAGCAGACATCATAAATATTGTTGAGGACTAGAGACCTGTGTTTGAAATTGGACCCCTTATGAAGGTTAAGGTAAGGATTACATGGGAGGAAGGTTTTCTGTTTTTGTTTTCACAAATACTTACTGAGCCTGTTGGGTAAAAAGCTGTGGTCTGGGCCAGCATTGTGGCTTAGAAATTTAACCCTCCTTGTGAGATGCCAGCATCTCATATTGGCACTGATTTGAGTCTGGCTGCTCCACTTCCGATACAGTTCCTGGCTAATGTGCTTGGGAAAGCCGTGGAAGATGGTCCGCGTGCTTGGAGCCCTGCACCCATGTGTGAGACCCGGAAGAAGCTTCAAGTGCCTGGCTTTGCCCTGGACCAGCCCTGGTTGTTGCAGCTGTTTGGGGAGTAAACCAGCAGATGGAAGATTCTCTCTGTCCCTCTCTGTCTCTCTGTTTCTTTCTCTCTCTCTCTCGTCTCCTCTCTCTCTCTCTAACTCAAATAAATAAAAAACAAGTCTTAAAAAAAAGCAAAGTTGTGGTCTGGACTTGAGGGTTACAGAAGTTAAACTAAAGCCTCAGACTTAAGGCTTTTTAAATTTTTAATTTATTGAGAAGTAGGTTCAGAGAGAG
The DNA here is from genome assembly GCF_051225735.1 of Oryctolagus cuniculus. Classification (NCBI taxonomy): domain Eukaryota; kingdom Metazoa; phylum Chordata; class Mammalia; order Lagomorpha; family Leporidae; genus Oryctolagus; species Oryctolagus cuniculus. The sequence continues at coordinate 12,377,199 of NC_142875.1, read as the reverse complement.
AGAGAGAGAGAGTGAGCGAGCGCACATGCCTGGTGGGAGCCAGGAATTCAATCTACATCTCTCATGTGGGTAGCTGGAACCCAGTGATGTGTGCCTCCCAGGATCTGCTTTAGCTTACTGGAGTCAGCAGCTGAATATCAAACCCAGATACTATGATGTGGGATCTGGGATTTACCTGCTAAATGTGGGCCCCAGCTTGAACTTTTTTTTTTTTTTTTTTTTTTTTTTTTTTTTTTTGACTGGCAGAGTTAGACAGAGAGTGACAGAGAGAGTATAGACAGTGAGAGAGAGACAGAGAGAAAGGTCTTCCTTCCGTTGGCTCACTCCCCTAGTGGATGTTACGGCTGGTGGAAGCCGGGAGCAAGGTGCTTCCTCCTGGTCTTCCATGTGGGTGCAGGGCCCAAGCACTTGGGCCATCCTCCACTGCACTCCCGGGCCACAGCAGAGAGCTGGACTGGAAGAGGAGCAACCGAGACTATACCTGGTGCCCCAACTGGGACTAGAACCCGGGGTGCCGGCCCCACAGGTGGAGGATTAGCCAAATGAGCCACCGTGCCAGCCTAAACTTTAAACCAAGAGCTATACCTTTTTGCCACCAAGTCTTCACCAAAGAACAGGTTGCTCACTGATTCACCCTTACTCATTGACATTAGGGTAGAGATTTTAAGCTTTTATGTCATGAGAGTTCGAGAGCCTGGTTTGAGAATGCCTAAGAACTCCACCTGGGCTAAGGTGGTTCTGCTATTAAGCAGAAGCCATTTGGACCTAGTGCTGACTTATGGCTGCTGGAGGCTTGAGGCTGCCCTTGTTCTGTGTGCCAGGCTGGAGGCTCTCTGTGTCTCGGCCTCCACTCTGTTTTCTCCGCACACCCGGAATCACGCTTACCGGCCTTCTCATTCAGGCTTGGGGGAGAGTTGAAAACAAGCGTCAAATTGCACCCTTGCAAAAGGGGAATAGGAAGAATTGAGAAGCATTTATTACTGTGTCCCAGACACAGTCTAGGTGGCTTAGGGTTTATCAATAAGCAGAAGAATTTACTGTCCTGCCGTAATTTCAGTGGGTTAGCAGCCGCCATGCATTCTCACTCCCCTCCTGGCAGCCATGCACGTGAGTGAGAACCTGCTCTGAAATGTGAAAGAAGTACATCTGTCTCAGCGTTTTAGCCTAGAATGGAGACATGTCTAGTTGTGACCCCAAAGAGCACTCTACCACCAGGGACAAACCGTGGAGAACATTCCAGGGGAGTCCTATGGCACCAGCACCCCAGATGCGTGCCAGTTTGAGTACTGGCTGCTCCACATCCAATCCAGCTCCATGGTGATGGCCTGGGAAAGCAGTGGAGGATGGCTGAAGTCCTTGGGCCCCTACACCCATGTGGGAGAACCAGAGGAAGTTTCCGGCTTCAGATTTGCTCAGCTCCAGCCATTGAGACCATTTGGGGAGTGAACCAGTGGATGGAGAACCTCTCTTTCTCTCCCTCTTTCTGTAACTCTGCCTCTCAAATAAATAAATAAAAAAAAAATAGGTCAGTTATATTCAGATTTCTTACAGGGGAACTGTTTGGACCTGAATACTCACTGTTGAAAAGAGATATCAACAAAGGGGATTTGACATGCCTGTCATATCAGTTTCCTGTGAGTTGTGTGGAGTGGTGATCCATTTTATTGGGGAACATCCTTTCCCAATATTGCCTGAGTCAGTGAGCTAACCATTGATGAGACCAAATGAAGTCCTGGGTGAGCATCTTGCAGTGCAGGCTTCCCTCAGTGTCTTGCCTTTTCCCCTGCTGATGTAGATCCTGCCTCTGTGTCTGAAGAAGTGACTTAGGGAATGTTTTGACTGTGGACCTCCCTGAGAAACACATTTAACCTCTTGACTGAGGGTGTACACGCTCACGCAGGAAATGGTTATGAAAAATGCTCTGTTCAGAATGCTCTGAACATTCGTCTTGCTGGGCATGACCCACTTGCTGAATAGTTTCAAGAGCTCCTCAGTGGTTTCTTTACACGGTTTGATAAACATGAATCTGAAGTATTTGTATTCAAAATGAGATTTGATGACTTGCATCAGCTTGGTAGAAGTGCAAGTTACGGCCCCTCCCCCAACTTCTGCCAGCCAGGCTGCAGGTGGAATGTAGGAATTGGGTTTAGTCCACATACTTCTGATGTCTTGGGAAGTTTGAGAAGCACAGTCCTCCTTTTCTTTTATACAGCCTTTGTGATTCCCTCTATTGATTTGCACGAGAAACTTTATTGTGAATTTATTTTAAAAATAGTGAAAATAAATCTATTATGTTGTTGACATAAGAGCAATGATGTTGTCACATACCATGTGTCTTTTGGGTCTGCAGTACACTCCTGAGAAAGAGTTTAAAAAGCGAGTAAGTCTTAGTATTGTTGTGAAAATCATTTTGACTTTGGAGACCCCTTAGAGGGCTCCTGGGGACTCCTGGTTGTCTGTGGACCCCACTTTGATAACTTCTTCCAGCCTGTGTCTTTTAAGGACACCAAATTTCTGTAGTACTTCTTGTGTAGAGTAATTAATTATGGAATCATACACAGGTTTTTACCACTGCTTGAGTGCCAGGGGAGAATCAGGAACTGTCACTGAATTCCCAGAGCCGTTTGCCAGACCCTGCGTTTATATTTTTGTTTTATAGCTCCTCAGCTTGTCTGCAACAAAGATGGATTAGTTGGGCTTTCCCTACCCTTTGGTTTCATCAAGAACCTCCCAATAGGAAGGCACGTTGCTAATCTTGGAAGTGTTTATATTTTCATTTTGGATATTTTACTGTAATTTCTTTTTTGAGTAAAAAGGGGTGTTCAAGGGGCCAGTGTAGCGGTTGTAGCTGGTAAAGCTACTGCCTGCAACACTAGCATCCCATATGGGCACTGGTTCAAGTCCCGGTTGCTCCAATTCTGATACAACTCACTGCTCATGTGCCTGGGAAACCAGTGGAATATGGCCCAAGTGCTTGGACCCCTACATCCATGTGGGAGACCTGACAGAAGCTCCTGGCTGCTAGCTGTGATCTGGCTGAGCCCTGGTCATTGCAGCTGTTTGGGGAGTGAACCAGCAGATAGAAGATCTGTCTCTCCCTCTCCCTCTACTGTAAATAGATAAGTAATTCTCTTTAAAAAAAAAAAATGAGAGTGTTCAACTTCATTTCTTTCTGGTATTTTTAGGTAACTACATGACTTTTTCTGTTTTGAATTTTAGAAGGAGTATTTTCATACTAATGATCCAATACTCAGATTTGTCATACTGTACCATTTAGTACTATATACTGTGGGTATGTTACTGTTATGTTAGAAATGTTAGAAATTGCACCAAGATGCCAGCCTCGTGGCACAGCAGGTTAAGCTGCTGCTTCTGGCACCATTGTCCAATGTTGGATTGCCTGTGTGAGTCATGACTTCTCTGCTTCCAGTCCAGCTCCCTACTAATTCACCCAGGAAGGCAGCAGATAATAGCCCAAATACTTGGCTCCCTGCCACCCACGTGGGAGACATGGATGGAGCTCTGGGCTCCGGGCTTCAGCCTGGCCCGCCCTTGGCTGTTGCGAAATGAACCACCTGATGAAGATTTCTCTGTCTCTCCCTTCTATGCCACTCTGCTAGACAGATAGATAGATAGATCTATGCCACTCTGCTAGATAGATAGATAGATAGATCGATCGATCGATCCAAAAAAAAAAGAAATCGTAGTGGGATTACAGAATTCTCAGGATGTGTTTACTCCTGACTTCACAAAGCTCTTGATGAGGAATTCTGAACATGGAGCAGGCTTCCCGGTGTTAAATCACACCAGATGGTTGTCCCCAAGCCTTTTCAGGTTAGATCACTGTGCCCAGGACCTTTAATATCTCCTTTGTCAAATTAGACTACAAACTTCCAATGAATAGGGTTTTTTATGTTATTGAAATAGTTTTGCTCCTCTGACCCCCTCATACCCAAGAACCTACCATGATACTAATTTGATAACAGATGCCTGACAAAGTACTTGTTTGAATGACTAGTAAGTCTGTAAGATAAACACACCTGTTGCCATTATATGAATGACTGATTGATTGATTGATTTCTCTCAGGGCACACGTTGACAGAGAATGAGAGAAAACAGTTATTGGCAATAGCGTCATCATTGTTTGTGGCATCCCAATTACGAGCACAACGTTTTCAAGAACATTCAAGGTATGGTAGATCTTTTAAAACAGAATATAAGTAAATGAGCAGAAAAATAATGAAAATGTAATCTATGTAGGAAATAGCTAATAAAAGATGTGATCGGTATCAGTTATAGATCTTTTCATAGACCTTTGGAGAAATACAGTAAAGTCACAGTTTAAATCTGGTATTGTGTATGTTTTGTTTAAGTTTTTAAAATTCATGAGGAATAAAGAGATCTTGTTGGACCCTTTAATTTGACCATTATTAGAGGTAAGAGGATATTCTGAAGTCTGATGGAAAATCTGTTCAGATAGGTTATATTATTTCTGTTTTATTTGAAAAATGTTTTGAGAAGTGTTGCAGTATTAAAATTTAGGAATGAATTATCAGAAGCTAGTTTATAAGGTACAAGAAGTAATGAACACCAGGTTGGCTTAGTTATTTGTGAACCCTCAGTATACCTTCTACCTCCCGGTGACCCAGGTGGAAGGGGAAACAATCCAGAACAAGGAAAAAACAAACCTCATGAGAGACAGTGTTTGTTTATTAGGAAAGTGCATGCACTTGCTAGAGTAATCTTTATAAGGGAGTCATGCTGTTGATAAAATTACATCACTTCAATTTCTTCTCCTTTCTCTTTGCTTTCCACAAGATGAAGAACAAAGATAAGAAAGAAAAAAGGTGGAGGGTGATCAAGCAGCTGTGGAAAGCACAAATCAGAAACTCACATTATCGCTAAAGAATTACATAGAAGAGAAACAAAATTGATGTTCCTCAGTACCTTAATGGCTACTGTGATTTCACTGAGGAAATCTCACAGTAGCTGGGACCCTTCATTTGTTTGTTTTCTCAAGAAAAAACCAGCAGATTACTGTATGATCATTTTCCAGTTGTTTTTTGGTAGACACCCAGGGAGAGCTGGAGGGTACAGAAGATCAGTTGATGACTGCAAGGAGGCGGAAATGTTGGCAGATCCTGCATCTGCTCTTCGCTTCCTCTTGCACTGTGTTAGCCACAGGCCGCAAGTAATTACTAAAGTTAAGCTTAAAAGCCAGTTTGCGAGCATTGCCAGCCACACTGCTAGTGCTCAGGAACCGCGTGTGGTTGGTGGCCTGTGTCGTGGGCATCATGAAGTCTGGTTCCCATCATGGCAGTTCCATTCCACGGGACAGTGCTGGGCTAGAAGAGTGTAGAGGAAATCAAGCGTTGGTTTTAGAAACCTCAAGTTCATACCTTGTATTTTTTTGTTGTTCTTTTGACAAACTCAGCATTTATATCTTGATTCCTTTACTATCAGGTATTATTTGCACCTTTGCTTTTTCAGAAGTCCTGAGTTTACCTAAAAAATATACAAGTTATTTTCAGAGATTTATGACTTACTGTGAGTGAGAACCTGAAAGGTACAGAGTAGAATATATACTTTTCATTGTTGATGTGGACTAAGATTTCCTTATGGACCATAAAACAAGTCACATTGCATTTAAAAGAGTTGATGTCATACAAGTATTTTTTCTAGCCACGATAGAATTAAGTTAAAGATCAGTAACAGAAAGAAATCTAAGAAGTCCTAACATGTTTGAAAATGAACGCTTTAAAAGTCTTCCATGACTTGGACAAGAAATCACGTGAAAAATTTAAAACTATCTCTAGATACATGAAAATGAAAACACAGCATGTTAAAATCTGTGATGCAGTTAAAACTGTGTTATAGGAAAACATAATTGTTTATATTAAAATGATATTTCTAAAAGCCATAATTTAAGCTTTTGCTTAAAGCTTAATTGCTTAAAAAGATAAAAAAAGAAGAGCAAATTAAATATCAAATAGGTGAAAAGAAAGTAATAGTAAAGATATGAGCAGAAATAAAGAAAATATATAATTTATATATACACATATATAATCATTTTAAATAGGGAGAAGAAAAAAATTAGTAAAATAAAGACCAGAACACTGGTTACCTACAAAATTTGGCAGATTGTAAAAGAATATTGTGAATCAGTTTATGTCAATAAAATTGACAAATCAGATGAACTGGAAGAATTCCTGAATAAAGGCAAATTATTAAACTGACTCAAAGTCTTTCAAAGTACAGGTGATAGAATACTTTCCAAGTCATTGTATGAGACCAGTGTTATCCTAACACCAGTGTTGGTCTGAAACATCACACTGGAAGAACACCACAGACTGGAATCCTTCATGAAATCATGAAAATCCTTAACAAGATATTAACAAATTAGTATTTAACAGCACACATAAAGTATTATATATTATGAGTAAGTAGGGTGGTTTATCCAAGTAAAGTAACATGAAAAGTAACTTAATATACCATATTAATAAAAAATAAAGACCACTTGACAATACATATACTTGAAAATGCAGGAAAAACATTTGATAAAATTCCAACACCAATATATTTTTTAGGAAAAAGGAAAACTTTTAAAAAATGATACTTTGTCACTCTGGTAAGGAATAGCTATGAAAATATACAGCTAACATCATACTTAGGTGATACTATTTTTATTTTTATTATATTTAGGAAACTTGAAAAGTCACATAGAAAGCTACTATAATTAATTAGCAGACCCAGCAAGGTTACAAGACTCAACACGGTGCACAGAGATCCGTTGAATGTCTGCATACTAGCACCAATCTGAAAAATAAACTGAAAAAGTTATCAAAATAAATCAGATTAGGAATATAATTAATGGAAGAAGTATAAGACTTATATACCTTGAGAAGGGCAAAACATTACTGAGACAAATAGAAGAAGATTAAATAAATCACAATATAGTCTTTCTTGACTGGTAGAGTCAATATAGTTAAAATGACAATTCTCCCCGGATGAATCTATATATTAATACAGTTTCCATGAAAATCTCCTTAAGCATCTTTGTTGAGCCAGGTAAGCCAGTGTTAGATCTGGCAATACATTTAACTGAGAATAGCAAAGACTGTTTTGGAAATGAGGGATTTATACGCCGCTTTCCAAGTTTTACCCCACAAAGGTTCATGTGTTGGAAGCTTGGTCCTCAGGGTGGGGATGCTGAGAGGTGTGGGACCTTGATGACATGGGGCCTGGTGGGAGACTGTTACTGGCCCCTTCCCGCTCTCCGACTTCTTCACTCGTACTGTGATTGCCCCTTTTCACACCTACTCCCACCCTTGTGATGCTGTCAGCCATGAACAACATTTGTTCATTTTTTGTGAGTTTATTTTCTATTGAACTTAATGATTTAGTAAGCCTGTTTCTTATAAAAGTGGTACCATTCATAGCAGAGCTCTATAATATCTGCCAAAATAAGTTGGTCTTTTTGACAAAGCATATTCTTGCTTAGCCGAAGTTGAATCAGAGTTATGTTTCTTGTGTGCTGAAGCGGTCCCTGACACCTACACCATCAGAGTTGATGTAGCGTGTTTGTATCTTCACAGTTTGGCTTCAGGGTCATGTTTTCATGACTGGCTTGGGAGTGGAGGCTGAGAGTCACCCCAGGCTTGGCTCTGTGTCCCTGTGTCATGGGTGTGTTCATGTAATGTTTTTGCTTCCAAACCAGTAGCCCACAGCCCTTCCTTTGTGGTGCTTTTGTTGGCAGCCAATTTTATTTTCCCAATTTCTCCATGGGTTTTACTCTTTCATCATTTATGACTTGGAAAAAGACATTAATAATATGTGCCCATAGTATTTGGGTAGTAAAATGATAGTGGTGCATTTAGGAAAATAAGTAATATAAAAGACAATAGCAGTTTTTTTTTAAGGATGGCTATAAAACAGATTTGACAAACAAGATTTTACATAAATAAATGCTGACTTGCCGTGGAGTTATTTTTCTAAATTCTTTTCCTAAATAGGTTTATTGGCTGAAATAAATCATTAAAGTCGTATTTTGTTGGTGTTGTGGATTAGTATAATTGTTTCTCTTAATGATGATTAAAGAAAAAAAGTAAAGGTAACACTTTAATCCCAGTAAGTAATGGTCAACTAATTTTTACTTGGAATGCCTGTCTTCCTGTGATCCAGATGTTCACGGGTCAGGATGCACCTGAGAGTTAGGGTAGCTTATCTTACCTTGATTCGAGGTCCTCTTTGTTGTCCCAGTTTCTCAGACACTGATGAGGATGCTATTCTGCTCTCACTAAACTTCTTTACTTCTCCCTTTCCCCTTTGTGAAATAAATTTTCGCTTGTTTTCTTCAGGGAGCAATTGTATAACCTGCTGAATCACTTTGGAAACTTTGGGGTATGAGTAACAGAAATTCTTACTCAAACTGATCCAATTACCCTGTTACATTGTCCAGCAGGTTCAGAGGGGAGGATGGAGGTGGTTCAGCTAGAGAGGGCTTCAAACACTTTATGGAAAATGCAGATGATGAAAAGCACTATGCATAATTTCAGGTCTTTTTTTTTGCACCAAAATAAATTTACTATCTAATTCAGTTTTTGCACAAACTTTTTGACGTGCCTGTATAGTCTGCTCATGCCACTTGTCTGTGGTTCTCTTAGCTTTGCTTTCTTCTGGGTGAGTGCAGCATTGTAAGGCTGATAGCAAGGCTCAGTGGATTGTGTTTTTGTCTGAGAAGGGAGGAGAGTTTTCCAGAAGTCACCGAGTGTTGCTCCCCGTTTTCGTGGAGGAGCGACACTGAACCCTGCGCTGTTCTTTCGTCTGCTCGGCCCTCCCCGGGTTTGCTGCTGGTTCTTCCCGGGTTGGCTACTGTCCCTTCCACCTCCGTGGAAGGGCGGTTCCCCCTGCCACATTCCCCACTTCCGCAGGGGAGCGGCACACCGCCGGCCGGCTCTCTCGGGGGCTGCACAGGTGTTCCCCTTAGATGTTCCTGGTGCATGCCGTCTCTCTCCTCCTTTATAGTCCTCCTCCACCAATCCCAACTCGGCTGCCCACACACCGAGTACGCTGCTCTCCAATCAGGAGCAGGTCCTACAGTTTATTGGCTGAACTGGAGGCAGCTGTGTAGAAGCTGTTTTCTTCTCTCCCAGTGCCATATTGTGGGAGAGCAGATGCATAGAATAAGTCTTAATTCCAGTAACCCAGTCTAGTCCGGGTTGCTCCCCACAACCGAGCACCTGCTTCTCAGTTCTCATTGACAGGAAGTAAGTCACCTACCTGTTCCTAAATCTACCACCATTAGGCAGTTGGAGGATTGTGATTGTCTTGGAATAGTTTTTTGGCATGAAGTAAGTGTTGAATAATCCACTAAACTACTGTGTCTTTTATTTATGATAACATCAGAAGTGTCTTCCTTTTCGTGAGTTCTGACATTGATTTTTCTTGTGCCGTTCCATTGGCTCGATCTTCCAGTATAGCTTCATGGTTAAGAGCACAGGTGTTTGTACGAGACTTGTGTTTTCTTCTTGCACTGCCAATGCATAGTTATCATCTTAGAATAAAATATTTAATCCCTCTTGGTGTCAATTTCATCATCCATAACGTACAGGTAATCGTCTTTCCTTTGGTTTCTTAAGATTTATTTGCTTACTTATTTGAAAATCAGAGTGACACACAGAGAGAGGGAGAGATTGCCCATCTGCCGGTTTGCTCCTCGAATGGCTGCAACAGTTGGATCTGGAGCAGGCTAAAGCCAGCATCCTGGAACTCCATGTGAGCCTCCCATCTTCTCTTGCCTTCCCAGGCCCATTAGCAGGAGCTGGATTAGAAGGGGAATAGCTGAGACCGTAATTAGCACTTTTATGGGAGGCTGGCATGGCAGGCAGCAGCTTAACTTGCTGTACCACATGACACTCACCTTCTTGGTAGTTCTTAAAGAGTTTTGTCAGTGTTGAATGAGATGTAAGATACCGAATGCTGTGCCTTTAAATTTTAGGTGCCCCTCATCAACTGTTTTGTTTGTTTGTTTGTTTGTTTCCAATGACAGAGATTGTATTTCAAGGGTGGTGGCAATGATACATACTCACATTATTCCTCACCGCTATGCCTTTAACATTTCAAGGTCAATAGGCATGCTGTTAGTTTGAAATACTACTTATATTGGGGTCAGCACTGTGGCTCACTTGGTTAATCCTCTGCTGTGGCACTGGCATCCCATATGGGTGCCGGGTTCTAGTCCCGGTTGCTCCTCTTCCAGGCCAGCTCTCTGCTGTGGCCTGGGAGGGCAGTGGAGGACGGCCCAAGTGCTTGGGCCCTGCACCCACGTGGAAGACCAGGAGGAGGCACCTGGCTCCTGGCTTCGGATTGGCGCAGCACCAGCCATTGCAGCCATTTGGGGAATGAACCAATGGAAGGAAGGCCTCTCTCTCTCTCTTTCTCTCTTTCTCTCTTTCTCTCTGTCTATAACTCTGTCAAATAAATTAAAAAAAAAAAAAAAAACTCAACTTTAGTCGTGCCTTAAAAAAAATACTACTTGTATTAAGGATGTGCTTTTCAATCCCTTATTAAACAAGAGAATGAGATACAGATATTAAATACAATCATATCTTTTAAAAGTATCTACTGAGGGGCTGGCACTGTGGCATAGCAGGTAAAGCCACCGCCAGCAGTGCCAGCATCCCATATGGGCGCCAGTTTGAGTCTCGGCTACTCCACTTCCGATCCAGCTCTCTGCTATGACCAGGGAAAGCAGTAGAAGATGGCCCAAGTCCTTGGTCCCCTGCACTCGTATGGGAGATCTGGAAGAAGCTCCAGGCTCTTGGCTTCAGATCGGCCCAGCTCTGGCCACTGTGGCCATTTGAGGAGTGAACCAGTGAATGGAAGAACTTTCTCTCTCCCTCTGCCTTTGCCTCTCTGTAACTCTGCCTTTCAAATAAATAAATCTTTCTTTATTAAAGATTATTTATTTATTTATTTGAAAGCAGAGTTACAGACAGTGAGACAGACAGAGAGAAAGGCCTTCCCTCCGTTGGTTCACTCCCAAATGGCCGCAACAGCTGGAGCTATGGCGATCTGAAGCCAGGAGCCAGGTGCCTCTTCCTGGTCTCCCATGCAGGTGCAGGGGCCCAAGCACTTTGGCCATCCTCGACTGCTCTCCCAGGCCATAGCAGAGAGCTGGATTGGAAGAGGGGCAGCCAGGACCAGAACCCGGAGCCCATATGGGATGCCAGCGCCACAGGTGGAGGATTAACCTAGTGCACCATGGCACTGGCCCCTCAAATAAATCTTTAAAAAAGAAAGTACCTATTGATATTTATTAGAGTTTGTTTTTAGGAAATTTAGAGAATATACCAGGGGACAAAATTAGTTTTTTAAAGCTTTTATTTATTTCTTTGAGAGGTAGAGTTACAGACACACAGAGAGAGGGAGTGACAGAGAGAGAGGTCTTACATCCAATGGTTCACTCCCCAAATGGTCACAATGGCCTGGAGCTGAGCTGATGAGGAGCCAGGAGCTTCTTCTGTGTCTCCCACACAGGTCCAGGGGCCCAAGGAGTTGGGCCATCTTCCACTGCTATCCCAGGCCATAGCAGAGAGCTGGGTTGGAAGAGGAGCAGCTGGGACAGGAACTCTATGGAATGCTGGCACTGCAGGCAGAGGCCTAGTCCACTATGGCACAGCACCAGTCCTGGAACAAAATTATTTAATAACGAAACTCCTGCTCCTAGGAGCTTATGTTCAAGTGGAGGGTAGACAGAGCAGATGAGTATGTTACACAGTGTGTCAGCTGATGACAAACGTTCTGGTGGTTTTGTTAAGGGGGAAAACGAAACAGGGAGAGTTTAGGCATCCTAGAGCGGATGACAGACAGTTGCAGTTTTGTTTGGCAGGCAGTGTCTTGTGGGAAGATGAACATCAGTGCAGAAGCAGCAAGAGAGTGAAGTTGAGGACGTCAGGGAGGATGCTTCTGCTCAGAGCACACAGCAAGTGCAGTGGACCTGAAGCTGCACGGCATTTTTCAGAAATAGTGAGACCAATGCAGTTTGAGAGGAGTAAGGAAGCTCTCCAGTGATAAGGATTGGGATTGTATGGGGCGGGTTAGAGTAAGACTTAGGTTTTCTGTTCTGAGTGAATGGAGCGCCATCGTGGGTCTTGAGCAGAGAGCTTGGTGTGACTAGATGTTAGCAAGGCCTTCCTGCTGCAGTGTTGTAAGTGACTGTAAGTGGCTAAGAGTGGAGGCCAGGGTGGGAAGGGTAGAGATCCTAGGTCTGCACCCTTGAACCCACCAGTGTTAATAAGCTGGATCAGGTGAGGAGCCCAGAGAGCAGCAGCAGAGGAGATAAGCATGGGTGGAGGCATGCATGGAGTTCAGGGAGGCATGGCTAGAGTAAAGGAAGGGTGGCAGGGAGGCCAGAGTGCGCAAGTGCGATATTCTTCCAGCAAGCTTGTGAAGACAGACCGTTGTATTTAACAGTATGGAGGTCGTAGGAGACCCTACAAGAGCAGTTTTTGAGGCTGGGGCATGTGAAGTAAGGGTTAACATTCGATGGATGGGCCTTTGTGAAAGAATGGGAAGAGAGAAATTCGCGACTGCAAGTCCTGGCAACTCTGGGAAGATTTGCCTTTTCCTAGGTAAACACCTACATCTTATACCTTATTTTGACTTTAAAGAAAAGGGGCCATTCTATTTAAAAGGTGGTCATAATATTGTCATTTTGCAATGTTAAATATTCTTCAAAAAGGCAGGTTTAAAAGACTGTCCAGCACTATTAGTACTTGAAGGAAAGTACTTCATTGTAGAGAATTTTGCTATGATTGCATTCAAAAATTTAGAGAATTGATGATTAGCCTTAGGATGTATTAGTGGTCACTGTCATTACGTAGTGCAATTGTGTACCATGTAACTGTTACATACTGGGAGTGCTGTTCAGTTGAATTATGCACAGACTTGTGGCATTTCTTGTATTCAGTCTCTCAGGCTAGGAAAACTAGGGTCAGTCTTGCTTCTTTTGACTCCTTCACCTGACCCTGAATCGTCCTAGTGCTGAGTGCTGATTGTGTGGCGAGCAGGGTGCCAGGAGTTAGGGGTTTGTTCCGAGCTGCGCTGTGTGTGTCCAGGTGGGGCAGGCCCTGTGCAGACCTTCCCAGGTTTGGCTGTTTGGAGTCTGCATACACCAGCACTTTGTGCTCAGACTACATGGAGCATGGTCCTCACTGGCCACAGAACCTGTTTCAGCCACAGTCACATAAATGGGAGATGACAGTGATTAGCATTCTGTCTGCATGAGCCACTGAGTCTACATTTATACTCTATTTTCCATCCTCATCTGTCTTTCTGACAAAATAGAGAAAACCTTTTTTGAATAATTTTTTTACCTAACGCTTCAATTATATGTTTTTTTTTTTCTTACTGTTATACAGCAGTAACCTAAGAGTAGCTATTTGGCATAGCGATTCTGCCACTTGGGACCCCACAGCCCTTATAAAGTGCTAGGTTTAGTTTCTAACCCTGCGTCTGCTCCAGCTTCCTGCTCATGTGCACCCTGAGAAGTAGTAGGTGACAGATCAATTCCCATTGTCCCTGCTACCCACATGGAGACCCAGATGACATCTGAGGCTCCTGGCTTTGGCCTGGTCCAGCCCTGGCTGTTGCTGGCATTTGGGGACTGAAACAGTGAATGGAAGCCCTTTCCCTTTCTGTTGGTTGTTCTACCAGGAGCCTGGGACTCAAGTATTTGAGCCATCATCGGCTCTCTGCCAGAGTGCGTATCAGGTGGAAGCTGGAATGGAGAGAGGAGCAGGGACTCAAACCCCATACTGCAGTATGAGAATGCGACTGACCCAAGCATCACCCTAACCATTGTGCCAGATGCCTCCCCCGAGGTTAAGGGTTTGAAATGTGATCTTAACCACTGAAGGGCGACTGGTGAAAAAAAAGATGGCCTGTGAAAATATTCCCAAGTAAAAGCAAGTATTGTACAGCTGCGTATGGACTGTCTTACGGAAGTGTCTTGTGAGTTTAAAAGGATGTGTCAAATTAGGACACAGTTTTACCATGTATGAAAATGAAACAACTTTCATATCATAACTTGTTTCATATACTCAAGTGTTCTCAGATTCGCCACCTCATTGTGACAATGAAATTGATGTTTGCTAACAAACCATATAATTAAAAAAATAGCTCTTTTGGTGTATATTTACAAACATACATAACCATAATTTCTTCAGAAATACAAACTTCCATTCGAGCAAATAAAGTCTGCAAGCAGCCGCAAGAGAAGAGAAAATGTAAACTCAACCATTATTCTTTACTTGCCTTTTTACTCTGTTTATGTTATTTTTTGTTATTTAATATGACTGTGTCTCTTAGATGATTTAGAAGTCTATGTGTGATGAAGTCCCAAATATTGACTAAGTGGACAAGATGACATATTTATATTTTTTCCAAATATTACATTTAAAGATGTTTTTCTGTTATTCAATTCTATACCATAAGAGCTGAATAGAAGGTAGAATGGCCTCGTTATTGTAGGAGAATTCCTCTGTTCCCTGCAATGATTCCAAAAGCTCTTGCGCACTTCATCAGTATTATTGTAATTCTTTGGCTGCAGGATATCTGGCAGCTGTTGCACCCCACTGGCAAATCCTATTCATACTTCTTTCCCATTCACCATTGCCATTGGAGAACTGATTTCTCTCTCCTCTACTCTAACCTTGCCCAATTCATGTTGGGTTGTTCAATGTGAAACATTTTAATTTCATATCATACAGCTATTCAGCTCACAATCCCTTTTTTAACCTGTCACCAGGGTAACAGCATAGCATGCTTGATTTAGGCAATCAAGTTTTTATTTCACATGCTTAATGTTGCATTAAATGTTTGCATTTTGTTTAACCCCCTTAAATACTTTGAACTCTGGATATGCTCTATAGGGTAATAAAATCCTTGGTTTTTGAATTGAAACTAAATCTACACCATCAGTGCATTTATAATAAAATGTCAAAAGATTAATATACATAATGCAAAGATTGTTATTAAAAATTCAAGAGTGCTTATCTGTGTAGGGCAATTTTCTGTAGGTAATGGAGAAATATTTATGTATATTTATTTTCAGTTTTGTTCCAACAAAGGAGTCAAAGGTGTTTCAGGGAGATCTGTCAGCGAGATAAGTAAAAAATTTAAAAGAGTGGTGGAATTGGTACAAATGAGAAAATATTTCTCTTGAAGGTATTACGTGATTTTTCAGTGTCATGATTTTTCTCTCTGTTGTGTGTTTAAAGACGATAATGATTTATATACTTGTTGATTGATAAAGCAGGGGGGTGTACCAGGTAAAGCTGAAGTTTTATTGCAGGAGTTGGGCTTGGGCATTGTGTTCATAGCATCTGTACATTATTTTAGTACCAATTTTTCCTTCAGATAATTTAATAATAATGTGTTAGTGAATATGAAAACGCATTTGTTTAGATTTTGATTCTTTGGAATGAAATAGACTTGATTTTCAAATTATTTCATCGCTATCTCAGGAAGTACTTTCAGTGAAACTTGTTTGATGAGTAAATGCCATGAAATGAGGAAAATACTGAGAAATATAAATAAGTGCATTAGAGCAGAGACCAGTCAGCCGTGTTGGTTGGAAGGATTATTGTTGAGAAGATATAGGCATAGTTGTTACTTGTATCCTTATATTCCATTGTACAGTTGCTGAGTGTTCACATTAGGCTCTAGAATGAGCTCTGAGTTAAGCTGCCTGTGTTTTTTTCTTTTAAAACATCTTTATTTTTAGTTTGGTTTTCTTGTTGTTTGTTTTTACTTTAAGTATATATTTATTTACTTATTCTCTTATCTTTAATTTGGTTTTCTTTGATAACTATAGTTTCTCAGCAGTATGTCAGACTCATTGGTATGCTAAGTGCTTATATACAACTAATGAGCCCATATCTAGAAAAGTTGGTCTAGATGACCAGTGTTCTAAAAGTTTGCTTCACTAAAGGTCACTTTTCAGTAAATTCCTCAATATCTATTCTAATGATGACAACTTTTTACCTTCAGAATTAGAATTAGTATATCATTCTAAAAATAGCAAGTACTCCTCCCACTAATAACATGCATGGGCTTGCAGTAATGACACAACAGTTCCTTAAAATGGAATGGGGTAGTTAGGATTTGTGAAATGCTAAAGGGGAACAGTTTAGGGTTGTTTGTTTTGTTGTTTTGGAGTTTCTTGATTTCCTTGTAGATTCTGGTTATTAACCCTTTATCTGTTGCATATTTTGCAAATATTTTTTCCCATTCTGTCGGTTGCCTCTTCACTTTCCTGACTGTTTTTGCAGTACAGAACTTCTCAATTTGATGCAATCCCAATTGTTAATTTTGGCTTTGACTGCCTGTACTTCCGGGGTCTTTTCCAAGAAGTCTTTGCTGGTACCTATATCTTGCAGGGTTTCTCCAATGTTCTCTAATAATGTGATGGTGTCGGGTCATAGATTTAGGTCTTTAATCCATGTTGAGTGGATTTTTGTGTAACGTGAAAGGTAGGTGTCTTGCTTCATGCTTCTGCATGTGGAAATCCAGTTTTCCCAGCACCATTTATTGCTCTTGTTCTAATTTTTTAAAAAATGCATAATACAGTAATTATAAATCCAAGTTGATGGGTGTTTAATATTCACCAGTATAATTTGTGTCAATGAGAGAGACAGAGAGAAAGGTCTTCCTTTGCCGTTGGTTCACCCTCCAATAGCCGCCGCTGCCGGCGCGCTGCGACTGGCGCATTGCGCTGATCTGAAGCCAGGAGCCAGGTGCTTCTCCTGGTCTCCCATGCAGGTGCAGGGCCCAAGGACTTGGGCCATCCTCCACTGCACTCCTGGGCCACAGCAGAGTGCTGGCCGGGACAGAATCCGGCACCCCGACCAGGACTAGAACCCGGTGTGCCGGCGCCACAGGCAGAGGATTAGCCTATTGAGCCACGGTGCCAGCCAGATTGAATTCTTATTCCCTGGGCCCACCCTGGTCTTAGAAACATTTGGGCAGTAAGCCAGTGGATGGAGGCATGCTCTCTCTCTTTCTCTCTAATAAATAAGTAAAAAAAATTTTTTGAAATGCTTAAAAAAAGGGGGGGATTAAAACAGGACATTAGAAAATCTCTAGTTAAAAGCAATAATGGAAGACTAGAGGATAAGAAAAAAAAATGTACCCCATAGAAAGCACAGTGGTAGATATAAATCCTACCTGATTGGTATTTATATTAAATCAAAATGGATTAAACCTATTATTGAAGGGCAGCTATTGGCAGAGTAGATTAAAAAAATCAAACTATATATATGCTTTTTTCAAGAAACTTGGTATTGAAGACATAAATAGGAAGTTAAAAGGATGGGGGAAAGTGTCAGATAAATATATTTGTACCACTCATATCATTATTATGAGTAATTTTGATATTAGACAAAATTTTCTTAAAACTTATTCAAGACAGAGGATTGTTTTTAAGATTCATTCATTAATTTGTTTTTTTGAAAGGCAAAGTTACAGAAAGAGATAGAGAGACAGATCTTCCATTCTCTGATTCACTTCCCAAATGGCCTCTACAGCCAAGGCTAAATCAGGCTGAAGCCAGGAGCTTCTTATTGGTCTCCCTCAGATTGGCCCAAGCACTTGGGTTATCTTTTGCTGCTTCTCCCAGGCCATTCGCAGGGAGCTGGATTGGAACTTGAGCCAGCACCCATTTAGGATGCTGGCACTGCAGGCTTAACCTACTGTGCCATGGTGCTGGTTCCAAGAGGAATATTTCATATGATTAAAGTATCAGTCAATCCAAGAACTGTAAAAAATATGAATACATATGTGCCTGATAACACAGTCCCTAAATAGAAAAAGCAAAACTAAGACAAAGGGGGAAATGCACAGTTCAACAATAATAGTTGAAGACATTAATGCCCCAATTCCAATTGTGAGTAAGACGACTAGACAGAAGACCAACAAGGAAGTAGTGTCTTAGATAATGTTAAAAGCTAAATAGACCTTACAGACATCTGTAGAGTACTCCATCTAACGGCAGGAAATACAACCTCTTGAGTGTGTTTGTAATATTCTCCAGCATAGATCATTTCCATCATACCATACCATGCTGTGTCATATGCTGCACCAAAACACAAGCCTCAGTAAATTTAATAGGATTGAAATCGTACAAAATATATTCTGTGGTTACAATCAAATGAAATTAGAAACTAACCACAAAGGAAATTTGAGAAATCCATAAATATATGGAATTAAACAATATATTCTTAAATAACCAATAAGTAAAAGAAGAAATTGCAAGGAAAAGTAGAAAATCTTTTGAGATGAATGAAAACAAAATAACAGCATTCAAAAAAGTATGAATTTCATATGAAGAAGTGTTTAGAGAAAAACCGAGAATTGGAAACAAATAAAAGAGAAGAAATAACTCACCTTCTGTTTGAGGCAACTAGATACAGGGATGTACCAGAAGTGGAGTGAAGGAAATACTAAAGATTTCTTGGAAATAAATGAGCTAGAGAATAGAAAAACAATAGAGGAAATCAGTAAAAGCAGAATATGATTCTTTGACAGCAGACATGACAACCCTTATACAGGCTGGCCAAAAGAAAAAGAATACTTAAATTTTTAAAACAACAGTAAAAAGGAGTGCACCTACTCACCCTACAGAAACTATAAGGATTGTATGGATGTATTTTGAACAAGTATATGCCAACGAATTGGATAACTTCAATAAAATGGAAGGATTTCTAGAAATAAATGAGCTATTGACACTCAAGAGGAAGTGGAATATTTGAATAGACTTAATAATAGGCAACAGATTGAGTTGTAGTTATCACAGAGCGTCCCAGAGAGGGGAGCCCAGGACCAGAAGGGCTTCACTGGTGAATTCAATTAAACACTAACAGGAAAATTGCTTCATACTAATCCTTCAAAAATTCTTTGAAAACTAAAAATGGAATGAAGTGGAAAAAAAAAGACTCCTTTTATGAGGCCAGTATTACCATGATACCAAAATCAGATAACAATATAAGAAAAAATCCGAAAATCAGTATCTCTCATAAATATTAATGCAGAAGTCCTCAACAAAATTGTAGCAAACTGAATCCTAGAATATATAAAATATTCATCCATTGTAACCAAAAGAAATTTTTCCTAGTAATATGAGGTTGATTTAATATCCAAAAATCAATGTGATAGAATAAAATTAGAAAACCATAGGATTATCTCAAATTCAGAATAATGAAAGTCAGTAGCCTTCATGGTCAAAAAAACTGAACCAATTAGGAATAGAATACAACTTCTTCAGACTGATAAAGACCACTGATGAAGTTCTTGTCTCCCTTCAGAGAAAAGTACCTCCTTCTTTGATGACCACTTCTTTCCACTGGAGTCTCACCCACAGAGGTCCTTCAAATAGGACATTTTTTGCCACAGTGTCTTGGCTTTCCATGCCTGAAATGCCTTTGTGGACTTTTCAGCCAGAACAAAATGCCTTAAGGGGTGATTCTGAGGTCAGAGTGCTATTTAAAGTGAATGTCCTTCTATGAGTCCGCTATGTGGACTGCTTCCCATGTTGGAGCATTCACTCCTTTTTAATTCTATCCATTATTATTATTTTTTTTTTTGACAGGCAGAGTGGACAGTGAGAGAGAGAGAGACAGAGAGAAAGGTCTTCCTTTGCCGTTGGTTCACCCTCCAATGGCCGCCGCGGCCAGTGCGCTGCAGCCGGCACACCGCGCTGATCTGATGGCAGGATCCAGGTATTTATCCTGGTCTCCCATGGGGTGCAGGACCCAAGGACTTGGGCCATCCTCCACTGCACTCCTGGGCCACAGCAGAGAGTTGGCCTGGAAGAGGGGCAACCAGGACAGAATCCGGCGACCTGACCGGGACTAGAACCCGGTGTGCCAGCGCCGCAGGCGGAGGATTAGCCTATTGAGCCGCGGTGCCAGCCGTCATAATTTCTTTATCCAGTCTTCAGTTGACGGGCATTTGGTTTGATTCCATGTCTTAGCTATTGTGAATTGAGCTGCAGTAAACATGGGGGTGCAGATAACTCTCATATGCTGATTTCGTTTCCCTCGCACAAGTTTCCAGGAGTGGGATGACTGGGTCATATGGTAGGTCCATTCAGACTTCCAAGGTTTCTCCATACTGTCTTCCTATAATGGCTTTACCGGTTTACATTCTCACCAACAATTGATTTTCCCATTTCCCCCCCACATCCTCACCAAGATTTGTTGTTTGTTGATTTCTGTATGAAAGACATTCTAACTGGGGTGAGGTGAAACCTCATTGTGGTTTTGATTTGCATTTCCATGATGGGTAGTGATCCTGAACATTTTTTCTTGTGACTGTTGGCCATTTGGATTTCCTTTTTTGAAGAAGGTCTGTTTAAGTCCTTTGCCCATTTCTTCACTGGGTTTTTTATTTTGTTGTTGAGGTTCTTGATTTCTTGATATATTCTGGTTATTAATCCTTTATCAGTTGAATATTTTGCAAATAATGTCTTCCATTCTGTTGGATGATTCCCCATCCCCACTTTCTTGAGTTTTTTTTTCCCCCCCATTTTGCAGTACAGAAGTTTCTCAATTTGATGTAATCCCATTTGTGAATGTTGGCTTTGGTAGCTTGTGCCTCTGGGATCTTTTCCAAGAAGTCTCTGCCTGTGCCAATGTCTTTCAGGATTTCCCCAGTGTCCTCTAATGATTTGGTGGTACTGGGTCATAAATAGAGGTCATTAATCCATGTTGAGTGGATTTCTGTGTAAGGTGTGAGGTAGGGGTCTTGCTTCATACCTCTGCATATGAAAATCCAGATTTCCCAGCACCATTTGTTGAAGAGACTGTCCTTGCTCTAGGAATTAATTTTGTCTCCTTTGTCAAATATAAGTTGGTTACAGATGCTTGGACTGATTTTTGGCATTTCTGTTCTTTTTTTTTTTTTAAGATTTATTTATTTATTTATTTGAAAGTCACAGTTACAGAGAGAGAGAAGTCTTCCATCCGTTGGTTCACTCCCCAGTTGGCTGTAATGACCAGAGCTGCTCCGATCCAAAGCAGGAGCCAGGAGCTTCTTCCAGGTCTCCCATGTGGGTACAGGGGCCCAAGGGCTAGGACCATCTTCTACTGCTTTCCCAGGCCATAGCAGAGAGCTGGATGGGAAGTGGAGCAGCTGGGACAAGAACCGGCGCCCATATGGGATGCCTAAGCTTCAAGACAGGGTGTTAACCCACTGTGCCACAGCACCGGCCACTGGCATTTCTATCCTGTTTCATTGGTCTATCTGTTTTTGTAACAGTACTGGGCTGTTTTGATTATGATTGCCCTGTAGTATATCTTAAAATGTGGTATTGTGATACCTCTGGCTTTGTTTTTGCTGTATTGCTTTAGCCATTTGGGGGTCTCTTGTGTTTATATATTAATTTCACCATCATTTTTTCTATATCTGAGCAGAATGGCTTTGGTATTTTGATTGGTATCACATTGAATTTATAAATTGCTTTTGGAAAAATGAACATTTTGGATGATATTGATTCTACCAATCCATGAACATGAAAGTATTTTTCCATTTTTTTGTATCTTCTATTTCTTTCTTTAATGTTTTGTAATTCTCATTGTAGAGATCTTTGACATCCTTGGTTAAATTTATTCTAAGATACTTGATTTTCTTTTTAGCTGTTGTGAATGGGATTGATCTTAGAAGTTCTTTCTCAGCTGTGGCATTGTCTGGGTTTGCACATGATGCTGATTTTTGTATATTGATTTTAAATCCTGCTACTTTACGAAAATCTTCTGTGTATTCCAGTAGTCTCTTAGTGGGGTATTTTGGATCCTCTATATATAGAATTTGTCATGTGCAAATAGGGGTAGTTTGGCTTCCTCATTCCCAATTTGTATTCCTTTGTGTTTTTTAAAAGATTTATTTATCTATTTGAAAGTCAGAGTTACACAGAAAAGGGGAGGCAGAGAGAGGGAGAGAGGGATGGATGGAGGGAGGAAGGGAGGGAGGGATCTTTCATCCTCTGGTTCACTCTGCAAATGGCTGCAATGGCCAGAGCTGCGCCAAACCAAAGCCAGGAGCCAGGAGCCTCTTTGAGTCTCCCACACGGGTTCAGGGACCCAAGAACTTGAGCCATCTTCTACTTCTTTCCTTGGCAATAGCAGAGATCTGAATCAGAAGTGGAGCAGCCAGGACCCAAACCAGTGCACATATGGGATGCCGGCACTGCTGGTGGTTGCTTTACCCACTGTGCCACAGTGCCAGCCTCTCCCTTTGATTTCTTTTTCTTGCCTAATGGCTCTGGCTAAAACTTCCAGGACTGTGTTGAATACCAGTAGTGACATTGAGCATCTTTCTCTGGTTCCAGATCTCAGTGGGAATGTTTCCAACTTTTCCCTGTTTAATAGGATGCTGGCCATGGGTTTCTCATAAATTCCGTTGATTCTGTTGAGGAATGTTCCTTTTATGCCCAATTTTCTTAGAGTTTTTATCATGAAAGGGTGTTGTATTTTATTAAATGTTTTCTCTGCATCTATTGAGATAATCATATAGTTTTTGAACTTCAGTTTGTTAATGTGATGTATCAGATTGATTAATTTGCAGTTGTTGAACCATCCCTGCATACCAGGGATTAATCCCACTTGGACCAAGTGAGTGGTATTTCTGATGTATTGTTGGATTGGACTGGCTAGAATTTTGTTGAGGATTTTTGCATCTGTGTTCATTAGGGAAATTGATTTGGAGGACTCATTCTCTGTTGCTTCTTTTTTATGGTTAGGAATTAAGGTGATATTGACTTCATAGAAAGAATTTGGGAGGATTCCCTCCCTGTTTTGAATAGCTTGAGAAGAATTGGAGTTCTTCTTTAAATGTCTGGTAGAATTCAGCAGTGAATCCATCCAGTCTTGGGCTTTTCTTTGTTTCGAGGGTCTTTATTACTGATTCAATTTCCATCTTGGTTATGGGTCTCTTTAGGTTTTTTGTGTCTTCATGGCTCAATTTAGGTGGGTTGTATGTGTCCAGGAATCTATCCATTTCTTCTAGGTTTCCTGGTTTGTTAGCAAACAGCTCTTTGTAATAATTTCTGATGTTTTTTTTTTTTTTTATTTTTGTGGTGTCTGTTACATTTCTTTTTTCATCTGTAATTTTATTTATTTATTTTTAAGATTTTTTATTTGAAAGTTACTCAGTTACACAGAGAGATGGAGAGGCAGCGAGAAAGAAAGAGAGAGAGAGAGGTCTTCCCTCCGATGGTTCACTCCCCAGTTGGCCTCAATGGCTGGAGCTGTGCTGATCCAAAGCCAGGAGCCTGGAGCTCCCTCCAGGTCTCCCACGTGGGTGTAGGGGCCCAAGGACTTGGGCCGCCATCTGCTGTTTTCCTAGGCCATAGCAGGGAGCTGAATTGGAAGTAGAGAATTCATGTCTCAAACTGGCGCCCTTATGGGATGCTGGCGCTGCAGACCAGGGCGTTAACCCACTGCGCCACAGCGCTGGCCCCTGTAATTTTATTAATTAGGGTCTTCTTTCTCCTTTTTTTGGTTAGTTGGGCCAACAGTGTATCAATTTTGTTTATTTTTTCAAAAAACAAGCTCTGTTTTGCTGATCTTTTGTATTTTGTTTCAATTTTGTTGGTATCTACTCTGATTTTAATTATTTCTTTTCTCCTACTAGTTTTCGGTTTGGTTTGTTGTTGTTTTTCTAGATCCTTGAGATACACTGATAGCTTATTTATTTGGTGCCTTTCCAATTTCTTGATGTAGGCACCTATTGTTACAAACTTTGCTCTTAACACTGCTTTTCTATAGCCCATAAGTTTTGATATGTTCTATTGTCATCTTCATTTGTTTCCAGAAATTTTTTTTATTTCTCTTAATTTCTTCAATGATTCACTGTTCATTCAGGAGCATGTTGTTCAGTCTCCATGTTGCATATGTTCTATGTTGCATATGTTCTAGAGATTCCTGAATTGCTGATTTCCAGCTTCATTCGATTGTGATCAGAGAAGACGTATGGTATGATTTTGATTTTTTTGAATTTGCTGAGGCTTTCTTTATGTCCTAGAATGTGGTCAATCCTAGAGAAGGTTCCATGCAATTGTGAAAAGAGTGTGTATTCTGCAACTATAGGATGGAAAGTTCTGTATGTATCTGTTAGGTCCATTTGGTCTGTAGTGTCAACTAACTCTGCTGTTTGCTTGCCGATTTTCTGTATAGTTGATCTGTCCATTGCTGAAAGTGGGGTATTGAAATCCCCCATTACTATTGTATTAGCGTCTGTGTCTCCCTTTAGATCCTTTAACATTTCTTTTAAGTAACCAGGTGCCATGTAATTAGATGCATATACATTGACAATAGTTATATCTTCCTGTTGAATTGATCCCTTAATCATTACATAGTGTCCTTCCTTGTCTCTTATAACAGTTTTTGTGTTAAACTCTATTGTGTCTGATATTAGGATGGCTACACCAGTTCTTTATTGATTTTTGTTAGCATAGAATATCTTTTCTATCCATTCACTTTCAGTCTGTGTGTATCTTTGTTGGAGAGATGTATTTCTTGTAGGCAGCAAATATGAGTTTTGTTTTTTAATCCATTCAGCCACTCTGTATCTTTTAACACTAGAGTTGAGGCCATTTACACTCAAAGTGACTGGAACAACTTTCCCCTGCCATTTTTCCAAAAATATTCCTAATTTTTACTTTGGATTTGCTTTATACTTTCACTTTTTTTTACTTCTTTTACCTTCTTTCATAGTGATGACCATGTTTCTGTGTTTCTGTGTGTAGCACATCCTTAACCATCTTTTGCAAAGCTGAATGGGTGGTGACAAATTCCTTCAATTTCTATTTTTTATGGAAAGTCTTTATTTCACCTTCATTCATAAAGGAGAGCTTTGCAGGGTACAGTATTCTAGGTTGGCAGTTTTTTCTCTTTATACTTGTAATATTTCTCGCCATTCTCTCCTAGCCTGTAGGGTTTCTTATGAGAAGTCTGCTGTGAATCTAATTGGGGTTCCTCTGAATGTGATCTGGTGTTTCTCTCATGCACATTTTAGAATCTTTTCTTTATGTTTTATTTCTGTGGTGAGTTTGGTTACAATGTCTCATTGTGAAGGTCTTTTCTGGTCATGTCTTTTTTATTTTATTTTTTTTGACAGGCAGAGTGGACAGTGAGAGAGAGAGAGAAAGGTCTTCCTTTTGCTGTTGGTTCACCCTCCATTGGCCGCCGCAGCTGGCGTGCTGCGGCCAGCGCACTGCGCTGATCCGATGGCAGGAGCCAGGTACTTATCCTGGTTTCCCATGGGGTGCAGGGCCCAAGTACTTGGGCCATCCTCCACTGCACTCCCTGGCCACAGCAGAGAGCTGGCCTGGAAGAGGGGCAACCGGGACAGAATCCGGCGCCCTGACCGGGACTAGAACCCGGTGTGCCGGCACTGCAAGGCAGAGGATTAGCCTAGTGAGCTGTGGCGCCGGCCTCTGGTCATGTCTATTAAGAGCTCTATGTGCTTCCTGTACTTGGATGTCCCTTTCTTTCTCCAAATTAGGGAAGTTTTCTGTTATCATTTCACTAAAAATTCCTTCTCATCCTTTCTCTCTTTCCATTACTTCAGGGACTCAGAGCCTGCATGTTGGGTCGTTGGGTAGTATTCTGTAGATTCCCAACAGCATTTTTTGGTTTTCTTCTTGTTTTTGGCCTGACTGTATAATTTACTGTGCTTTGTCTTCTAAGTCTGATATTCAGCTTCACCAATTCTGTTGTTACGGCTTTCCACTGCATTTTTTATTCTTTTGAATTCTTCATTTCTAATATTTCATTTTGCTTTCTCTTTAAGATCTCAATTCCATGGGAGAAATTCTGTTTCATGTTATATACTGATTTCATTAGTTCTTGCATTTGCTTCTGATTACTTCTAAGTAATCCTATGATCAATTTTTTGAATTCCATTTCTTGAATTTCTTCACACTGTTCATCTTCACAATCTAGTATTGAAGTGTTATATTCTTTTGGGGCAGCATGTTGTGATTCTTATTCTTTTTTTCTTAAATTGGTGTGATTATTTTTCAGCATTTATGGTGATACTCATTGGTTTCTTTCTTTCTTTCTTTTTTTTTTTTTTTTTTTTTTGCTTTGGTGGCTTTTATTTTTGGACTATGTCTGTATGGATTGGTGTGGTGTCTGCTTTCAGGGAATACCTAGAGGTGTGTGGTGGGTGTGGCCAGGGAGCTCTGTTCATTGCTCCAGGGTGAAGGGGATGTTAAGGTGACACCCATGTTGGGTGTGGTAAATCTCTTTATGTTTAAGCAGAGAGGAGGCTTTTCTGTTCTGTTGGCTTAGACTCAGCTCATTTCCTCTCCTCAAAGGAGATCAGTGCCTGGGCACCCGCCCCAGTGGGTATAGTATTCATCTGCACTTCCAAGGACCACACAAAGGATCTGTGCAGTCTTCAATGTAAGTAGATTGCCCAGCAATGTCCCTCACCAGGGAACCAGGGAGCCCTGACTGTGTGGAGCCTCCCACAGTGACTGCCCAGAGTTCCAGCCACACCCTGGAACCCATGCAGCCTCAGTGTTTTCACTGTCCTGAACACAAGCCTCCTACAGTTATGAGCACCCAGCCCCCCAACAGTTCTCCCCATTAGACTCAGGAGTCTCCACTCTGCTAGCTGCTGGGCATGGACAAGAACTGGCATAGCTGTTGTGTATGTCCAAAATGGTGCCCGCTCTCTATCAGCTTGTTAGATGACTCTGTTACAGGGTGATGAGGGGAGAGAGACATGCCCCCCCTTTTTTTCTCCTCTAGTTTGGCAGGTACACTATCCCCGCCCCCCCAACCCAGGGCTTCATGCCAGATTCCCTCCAGGCTTTTCCTGCAGCGTTTTCACCAGTGGCTTGGGCTACTGCAGTCTGGTCTTACCTCTCTCCAAAGCTGGTGCAGAGGCTCTCGCCTGCTGGGTTCCTGGTTTGCATGTGTCCACACCCTCCACAAAGGTCCACTGTGTCCCTCTAATTTGCGTGGAGTTTCCTCTGCCATTTTCTCCCTAACTCTTCCATGAGATTGCACTCTCCGCTTTTTTAAAAATACCTTCTAGACTAGAGGGCTAAGCTCCCTCCCTACCCGCCATCTTAGTCCAATCCTGTATCTTCTATCTTGGTGGAGCTTTCTTTAACAATATTTCTTATCATCGCCGTAAAATTTTGTTAATATGAAGGTGTTTCAGAAAGTTAATAGAAAATGGAATTGAAAGATGTCTTATTTTGGTGAAAAAAGTTTTAAAATCTGTGCCTATGAGGAGTCTTGAAAATGTTCATGGAAAATGTTTTGTGCATAAACTGTGCATGCATTTTAGTTTTTGCAGCCAAATAAACAGAATTCCATTTTTTTTCGTGAAGCTTTTGTTTGTCTTTAATTGTTTGAAGGACAGAGTCAGAGTGCCAGGCAGACAGCTCGCATCTGCTGATTCACGCCCCAGATGACCACTACATCTGGGGTTTGACCAGGCTGAAGCTGGGAGCTAGGAACCCACTGGAGGTCCCTCATGTGGGTGGCAGTGCCTAGAGTCATCACTTGCTGCCTTTCAGGGTCCACATTCACGAGACACTAGAATTGAGAGTGAAGCCAGGACTCAAACCCGGGTACTCAAGTGTGCGGTCTAGTCATCTTAACCAGCATGTTAGTCACTAGGCCAAATGCCCACCTGTCCATGAACATTTTGAAATTCTCTTGTATGAATATTCTCAATTTAGTGACAAGAATAGCTTTATGGAATAAAGATGCAAAGTAAAGATGTCACTGCTTTAAAAAATAAAGTCTATAAGGTTACTCCAGAAATTTAATGGCAAAATGGAATTACAAATAAAGTCTGGGGCAGGTGTTGGGCCTGGTGGTTAGGATGCCTGCATCCCTCAGCAGTTTGTCTGGGTTTGCACCTGGCGCTGCGCCCGACTCCAGCTTCCTGCCAGTGCAGACCCAGGGAGGCAGCAGTGATGGCTCAGATAGTTGGGTTCCTGCCGCTAATGTGGGAGACCTGGATCAAGTTCCTGGCTCCTGGCTGTGGTGTCTAGTGGAGGCCTTTGTTGGCATTTTGGAAATGCACCAGCAGATGGGAGCTGTCTGGCTTCTTAAAAGAGAAATATTTTTAAAAATTTTATTCTGGTGCAGAAAGTTTAGAAATTACTGTATATGAGGGATGTTGCAATGATAACATTGACTGTGTACTTTGAAAAAATATGAGGGCCGGCATTGTGGCATAGTGGGTAAAGCAGCCACTTGCAGTGCCGACATCCCCTATGGGCGCCAGTTCCAGTCCTGGCTATGCCACTTCTGATCCAGATCTGTGCCATGGCCTGGGAAAGCAGTAGAGTGGCCCAAGTCCTTGGGCCCTTGCACCCATGTGGGATACCTGGAGGAAGCTCCTGGCTCCTGGTTCAGATCAGTACAGCTCTGGCCATTGTGGCCAACTGGGGAGTGACCAGCAGATGGAAGATCTCTGTTCTCTCTGCCTCTCTTACTCTCTCTGTATAACTCTGACTTTCAAATAAATAAACTAATCTTTTAAAATTATGCATAGAAACATTTTCTATACCAAAATTAATTTTTCTTTTAGTTGTTTTTCTGCAAACTTTTCTGAAGTACTGCCCTTAATGGTTTTTAACAAAAATCTCTGTGAAAAGAGATTGTTAAAAAAAAAAAATGAATACATAAGCCACAGAGAAAACTTTTAATACCTACATCTGACAAAATCCTAGTATCTAAAATAAAGAACTCCTACAAATCAGCAACAATAAAACCAACAATCTAATAAATCTATGCAAAAACTTGAATGCAAATGGCCAGTAAGTACATGAGGTCTAAACATTATTAGTCACAGGGGAAACACATATGAAACTAAAAAGAGATAGAGTCTCACAGCCAGTAGCCTGGCTCGCATTAGAAAGACTGACATCTCCACATGGTGGCAGGGGTGTGGAACAGCTCCATTACTGGAAAGGTTTGGAAAGACTCAGTGTTTTGGAAAACAGTTTGGAAGTTTACATAAAATTAAATGTACATTTACCCTAGTATTTCCACTCAGATTTTCCCCCCACAAAAAAATGAAAACATAGGTCCTCAGAAAAGACTTGTCCATAGAACTTTTAGCAGATGGGGCTGGTGCTGTGGTATAGTAGGTAAAGCCAACGCCTGCAATGCCAGCATCCCATTTGCACGCCGGTTGGAGAGCTGGCTGCTCCACTTCTGATCCAGCTCCCTGCTATGGCCTGGGAAAGCAGTGGAAGATGGCCCAAGTCTTTGGGTCCCTGCACCCACGTGGGAAACCCGGAAGAAGCTCCTGGCTCCTGGCTTCAGATCAGCGTAGCTCTGGCCGTTGTGGCCATCTGGAGAGTGAACCAGCAGATGGAAGATCTCTCTCTCTCTCTCTCTCTCTCTCTGCCTCTCCTCTCTGTGTAACTGTGAGTTTCAAGTAAAATAAATAAATCTTAAAAAAAAAAAAGAACAACAACTTGTATAGTGACTGTTCACAATAGCTCCAAACTGGAAACGAGCCAAATACCCATCAACAAAAGGATGAGCTAATTTTTCTCAGCAGTGAAGAGAGAATGAACTGTTCAACACGGGTGAGCCTCAGAAACACTACACTGGGCAGAAATGGCCGCAGGAGAGTGTATAGTTCATATTTTGGAGTTTGCACGAAGCCTTAGAGCAGGTGACCATTAGAGGGCTTGCAGAGTGGGTTCACTACCACGGTGATTGAAGGCCACTAAGATTTTTTAGTTATATGTATATTGTGTATTAATAATTTCTCTCTTCATTTTTCTGAAACACTATGTGATAATTCCCAACATGTATACAACATTTAGTGGTAGAACCAGGGAAGTCAGTATTTTTAAGTCCTTAAACATTTATCATTTCTTTGTGGTAGGAACCTTTGAACTCTTCTAGACTTTATAAAATTCATAATTATGAGCTGTAGTCGCCCTACTGTGATGTAAAACATTTTCAATTTATTCTTCC
Source organism: Oryctolagus cuniculus (assembly GCF_051225735.1). Lineage (NCBI taxonomy): Eukaryota > Metazoa > Chordata > Mammalia > Lagomorpha > Leporidae > Oryctolagus > Oryctolagus cuniculus. Next base: position 12,347,170 of record NC_142875.1, on the reverse strand, counting down.
CAGTTGAATTTATTTTGGCACCTTCCTCTCCTTCCTAACTTCTGATGTCTACTATTCTGTTTTCTCCTTCTATGAAATCATCTTTTCTAGCCCACGTTTGAGAGTAGAAGATGTGGTGTGGTGTTTGTCTATATGTGCCTGGCTTGTTTCACTTAATGTAATATCCTCTAGTTCTATCCATGTTTTTATAAATGACAGGATTTTATTCTTTTTTTTAAATAAATATTTTGCTTTCATTTATTGGAAAGAGAGACAGAAACAGAGACAGAAAGACAGAGACAGAGAATGAACAAGCCAAAAAGAAAACTTTTAAGTTCTTTGAAACCTCACATTTGCTGGTCCATTCCCCAAATCTACATAACCTTCAGGGCTGGGTCAGGCTGAAGCCAGGATCCCAGAACTCAGTTTGAGTCTCCCATGTGGGTAACAGAGACCCAGGTACTTTAGTAATCACCTGTAGCTTCCTAGGGTGTACATTGGCAGGAAGCTGGATTAGAAGCAGAGGTGGGACTTGAACCCAGACACTCTGACATGGGATGTGGGCATCCCAAGTGGTGTCTTAACTGCTGTTCCAAACACTCACCCCTTGTTCTTTTTTTATGCTGAATATTGCATTGTGTATATGTACATATTTTCTTTATCCATTCATCCATTGATGGAAATTTCAGTTGATTCCATATCTCTGCTATTGTGAATAGTGCTGCAGTAAACATGGGAGTGCAGGTACCTCTTTGATATACTGATTTCATATCCATTGGATTGTATATTAATACATGTTTAAAAAACTAATAAGAGGGGCTGGCACTGTGGTGCAGCAGGTTAAATTGCTGCTTGTGCACCCCACATGCACCTGTCTCTCCTATTCCACTTCTGATCCAAATTCCTTCTACTGTGCCTGGAAAGGCAGAGGGTGATGGCCGAGTATGTGGATCTCCGCTACTCATGCTGAAGACTGGGACTGGGTTCTTGGCTCCTGGCTTCAACACGGCCCAGACCTGGTTTCTGCCCATTTTGGGAGTGAACCCGCAGAAGGAAGAGCTCACTATGACTCTCTCCCATTGTCTCTCTCTCTTTCTCTCTGTTCCTCTCCCTCTCCTCCTCCTCCTTTTCTCTAACTTATGCTCTTTCAAATAAATAAATCTTTAAGAAAATGAAAAATTGAACAGAATTACTGAGACAGTAGAGAAGGATTATGGATATTTCTGCACCTGATGATGATGATAAACTTTACTTAGCATTTATGTGCAAAGCAGTTTGCCCCTTTTATCTTATTTAACCAACACATTGGTTAGATGTTCTCAGTCTGTTTTACTGGTAAAGAAACTGAGACACAAGAAGGTTAAGTTGTGGAGGTCACTCAGCTTTTGCAATTTTGCATTTAGACACAGGAGTGACTGAACAGGGTGACAGTTATACTGTGTTGCCTTTCCTGACTAAATGTGCCAGTATCTAAGCTGGGCACCTGAAGCCCTTATCCGTACAAAGAGGAATTGAATTTGCCTCTTATTAAAATATATCAGATTGTAAGTAGTAGCGAGAGTCTAGATCCAAGTGTCATTTGTGTAATTCTCTGTGACGCTGGTACCACCACACTTGAGGGTGTTCCCGGTGCTGCAACACGGTTCTGTGGCCAGGCTCTTGCACAGTCTCACATTTGCACACACACATTTGAAATTGCAAGTGGGCTGAAGTCTCAGCCTTCTCTCTGCCCGAAGCTGGCTTTGAAGAGGTTCTCAGCAAATGCCTCTTTCATCTTTCTTCTGCAGTGAGGAACTTTAATGTTGCAGTGTCCTAAGTTCTCACATAATAAGGGTTCCAGTTCTGTTTGGTTTGGCAGTAGACTTCTGTTTAAAATTCCTTTAATCTGTTCATTCCGTGCTTTTTATATTCATTTTGCTAGCTGATGATGCTGTGAGGGATTTTCCGCGAATTCATGACCCCTCAGGCTTGCAGACTTGCGTTGGTGGCTCTCCTCTGTCTCAGAGTAGGCCTTTCAGCGCGTCGCTGAATTCCTGCCTTCCTTGGAGTTGTTTTTCTTCCCCCCGCTTGGGGGAAATAAGAAACAATTCCTATACTGGATCTAAAGTTTCATTAAAATTGCTTATGCCTTGTCTCAGGCATTTTGAGTGGGCCATCTGTCTAAACATCTTGCTCTCTCTCTTTTTTTCTGATCATTTCCTCGACTTATTCATGAGCCATGGGAGGGCTCCTTTGTAGTCCCCTGTGAGCTGGTCCTGGCTACCCCCACTGAATACATCCATGTGCTTGCCTAACGTATCCTTTCACCATGCTGCAAATGCTCTGAACTTGGAGCAGATGAATGGCCCACTTTCTGAAGGCCTTTTTCTCTCTTCCCAGATCTGTATGCAGAGACTGACCTCAGTGGCTGTGGAATGCGGCGTATTATTCCTGATCATTTTACAGGCCACCCACTGGGAAAGTTATGATGAAGCATTTCTTAATGATCCTTTGACCATTAGCGTTGTTTTAACTCAGCATTTCACTCCTAAATAGGTGGTGACACCATTGAAAACCAGCTTTTCTGACTGTCTGTTCCTGTGGCTTTGAGGTGCCTGTAATCCTGGCTAACTGAAGATGCTGTTAGTTTTTCTAGTGACACATAATAAGAATGTAGTTAAGTTAGTATTGCTTATGCCTTTTTCAGTAAATTTTTCCAAGAAGTTTAATGTATCGGTATTAACATTAGTGATAATTAGCTGGCAGTTTTTCACCGTAAAATGTAGAAAAATTTAGATTTATTGGACATATTCATTCTGGCTGGCTGATGATAATCAAAGTGGACAGGCCTGAGGAAGAGGTATTATTTGATTTTCTTTGTGAGTCACCCTATGTGTGGATTTCTTTTTAGTGTGTTTTTTTGTTTTGTTTTTTTTTTTGTAGTTGCCCTTCGTTATTGGCTTTGAGGATTGCAAATAAAAGTTGCACAGATTGCATTTTTTTTGTCAGATGGCTGTTTCTTTCAGTGGAAATACACTGCAGTGACAGGAACAGTTTGCTGTGTGTTGTTACGGCATGGAGTTAGAAGAAGCTCCAAACCTTTCTCCCTGTTTTCAGAAAAAGTTGTTTGTAAAAATCTTTTCTGAGACGATTTTGTATTTCATGTATGTTCGCAGTTCTTTGCTAAAGTGTAAAATATGATGTTACAGAATTGTTATCATCATAAACATGTTTGTGCTTGTTGAATTGATACAGTGTTCCAAGGTAATTATTAATGAACTTCCAGAGTTCATGTTTGTGCCTGTTATTATCTTATTTATGGTTCATTGTAGTATTTTTTTCCACTACACACCTTATTTATAGTTCCTAATTAATTGGCATCTATGCTCAACCCATTCATTTTATTTAAAAACCAAATAGAAGCAAAACTAGTTTCAAACTCAGGTAAAAGCAGCAGGAATCGGAGCAGATTTTGTCTGTAAGAGAGAACTGAAGCAGCGATTCCACACCTTGACTCTTCTTAGTACCTGGGAACCTAGCTTTCACGGTGAAGCCTCTTTCCTCTAACCTATTGACAGATGGCCTTAAAGGATAGGACTGTGAGAGAAGTGCCACTTCTGGGGTTCAGGCTCCGAGCAAAGCTTCCCATCACCTGCCCAGTTCTGCTCTGATCCACTCTACAGATGTGGAACCTTTGGTGGACAGGATCCCGTGGGTCCTCAGGGCCACTGCTAGGGAGAGAATAAGCCGAGCTCAATAGGCCAGCTCAAGAGCCTGTGCTCTTTGCCGACATCCCCCCTGGGGCAGGCTGTACCGTGTACGAAACAGGTGTGGCTCAGGAGAAGCAGTGAGAAAGTAAATAGTAGGTAGGCTCTGCCGCGTGGCAACTGCGTCTCGCCACCATCTGACACCCGGCTTTCAGTGGGAAGATGCACTCTGGGGTAGAGCAGGAGCCTCCAGCTCTTCTGCAGGCAGAGGCCTGGTGCCGAGCCGAGTGGGGTCTCAAGATTTACCCCCAAAGAGCTGCTTCCGTGGGGCCACTCAGTTTTGAAACATACTACTCCCAACACATACACTGAACCCTATTACTACCTGTGTAAGTTAAATGGAAGAAAGAGCACTGGACTCATGTGTAGCTCATAAAAAATTTTTGTCAGAGCTTATGTCTTTTTTTGAAGAATCCATGAGTTTGAGAAGCAGAGGCGAGGTGGAATCCGAAGAGATTGCAGTTTGGGGGAAAGTAAGAGTGCCAGCTTCATTGCCCTCCTTACTTTATGTATTTAATCCTCAACACATCCCTAGGATTAGAGATATTATTAAAAGGAACTGAGACTCAGCCTGCTCTAGGTCCAGGGCTGGGTTTTCTGCCTGCTTGTGCCGGCTACCCGAACCCTCGTCCATGACCATGGGGCTCAGTTCTTGGCCCCTGTCGTCTTGGCCTGGGGGTCTGGCATAGCCAGGCAAGCGAGTCAGCGGATAATCAGAAAGAAGAGCGGGTCAACAAGTAGAGGTTTACTTTTCAGGGCCTTGAACAGCAGGTGGGTTCATGAAGGTTTACTTGGAGTGATCGTGGCAGCAGAGTGGCGTCGTTACCCAGGAGAGCAGAGATTGAAGAAGGCCAGGTTGCACAGTAGTCTAGCCATGAGGCCCTCTGTCCTGAGCCCAAGCTTCTTGGCGAAGTAAGCCAGAAGGGAGATTGCCTAGAGGCATGTGTGCAACCCAGACAGGAAATATGGGGAGGGGGTTGTGTTTGAGCAGGAGGGGTGCAAGGCGGCCGGAAGAGGTTCCACCACTGGCCCCTTGACTGGACCTGAAGAGGTACTTTTGTTGGGTTGGGGAAGTGCAGCGCTTCCCCTGAGGCCCTGAGGCCCTGAGGCCCTGATGTGTGCTGGGCGTGGATCTGGTACAGGGCACTTTTCTTTGCTCCATGTATGGTGTTCTGTATAGGTGCCTTTTTTTTTTTTTTTTTGGCCTAGGACACATTCCAAATGCCCGTGTTGCCTACTTCCGCCATCCCTTGGAAGGTCACGTATCAGCCACATTGGGCTATTCCGGGCCTGTGTGTGCTGTGTGTGGGTTGGGGACGTCCCTAGCAGAGCTTTAGGGTGTCGCTTGCTGTTAGGATCCCGCCACTGCTTGCTCCTGGTTTGCAGCCACAGCAGAGCTGGAGCCCGGGCCTTGTCAAGTCCAGAGGGCCATGACTGAGTGCAGCCTGTCTCTCCTTCTCGGGTTACCCCAGACTGGGTGTGTCGAAGGTGAGGAATGTGTGGGTCTGTGGTCACCCAGGGAGGGCCAGGAGCTTGTGCCACCCGCCTCTGCTTGCTGTGCTCCGCCCTCTGGCGATTCTGCCTCCTCCCCTGCGCACGCTCCCTGCTCATCCCTCAGCCCTTTTCCATTACTTGTGTCAAGAGCTGAGAGTGTAAAAACAAAGAATGAGCTTGGTCTTTGAGGAGCTTGCAGACCAGCCAAGCAAATGCCCTGTGGAGCATGAGTCTGGAAGGGAGCCCCCCTCTCCCTGCCCATCCCCCCACCCCAGTCTCTCCTGGGTGCTGCCCTCCTCGCTGCCTTTCATTCGTTCCCCTGGGTGGCGCTTGGTCCTCGGGGACAGTCCTCTTCAAATGGCCGGAAGAGGGTCTTCCAGACCTGTGCTGCAGTGTATTCCTGCCTTACTTCATGCATTTTTGTAACTTTCGTTTTTACTTCTAAAGTACTGGAAACATCATTCTCTCATCTTCAGAAAGCACATCAAGAAGAAGTGGACCAAACACAAATAGTCACTCTAAAGTGTACAGCAGCATCCATTAGACATTGTGACTAGAGGGGATTGGCTTATAACCATAGTGTTTGTGACCTTTTTTTACTGAATACACAGAGAACTCTTGCGATTTGGAGGATTTAAATGAAGCATAACCTGCCATGCTCTTTCAGAACTGTGTATTAAGGTAGAGCCAGGATACTACAAAATGTAATACTTAAATTAGGTAAAATTGGGGCCGGCACTGTGGCATAGCAGGTAAAGCAGGCCAGCAACCCATATGAGCACTGGTTCAAGTCCTGGCTGTTCTACTTCCAATCCAGCTCTCTGCTGTGGCCTGGGAAAGCAGTAGAAGATGGCCCAACTCCTTGGGTGCCTGTACCCGTGTCGGAGACCTGGAAGAAGCTGCTGACTCCTAGTTTTGGATCAGCACAGCTCTGGCCATTTTGACCATTTTGGCCGTTTGGGGAGTGAACTAGTGGATTGAAGACCTCTTTCTCTGTCTCTGCCTCTCTGTAACTCTGCCTTTCAAACAAATAAATAAAAATCTTTTTTTAAAAAATGGGTAAAATCTGCAAGTATTAAATTTCTGTTATTTTTTAAAAAATTGTGGGAAACCTATTTGTATTCTAAATATATTTAGAATACAGTATTGGCTATATTTGGACTGGACTGGGTTTCTGGTCCTTTTGTACTGATCACATGCATGAAAGGAGCCATGTTGCCGTGCTGGTGTTGTCCAAACACACGCAGACACAGAGCCCTGGTCTGCATTCCAGGTGACAGGAGAAGTCAGTGTCAGAAGAGTCAGGAGAACCATGTCTTATTTTCCTTTGGTGCCCCAAAACCTAGTGCCAAACACTTGGTATTTGTTGAACTCATAATTCATTTAGGTTTTTTGGTTTTACTTTTTTGTGTTTGTATTTTTTTTTTTTTTTTACAGGCAGAGTGGACAGTGAGAGAGAGAGACAGAGAGAAAGGTCTTCCTTTTTGCCGTTGGTTCACCCCCCAATGGCTGCTGCGGCCGGCGCACCACGCTGATCCGAAGGCAGGAGCCAGGTGCTTCTCCTGGTCTCCCATGGGGTGCAGGGCCCAAGCTTGGGCCATCCTCCACTGCACTCCCTGGCCACAGCAGAGAGCTGGCCTGGAAGAAGGGCAACCGGGACAGAATCCGGCGCCCCGACCGGGACTAGAACCCGGTGTGCTGGCACTGCAAGGTGGAGGATTAGCCTGTTGAGCCGCAGTGCCAGCCTTATATTTTGTTTTGGCAAAGCTGTTTATCATCCTTTTATGTGAGAGCTCATAAAATTGGTATTTGATTACTTTTTAAAATCAGTTTTTAAAATTTGGTAAATTTGTAGTAACATTATCATTATGAAACAAGTAATGTTTTCACAAAAATAGTTAGCTTATTTCCCATCTACTAGACCAAGATTTTTTTTTTCTCATTGATACCATGAAGGAACATTCTATATTATTATATTCTATTTTGTAAGTAGCATAATGCATGGGGGTTCATTCATTTTGGTTTTTTGAGTAAATCTTGTTTGAGAAGTAGAGAAAGATTTGTACATAGAGCGAGAGGGTGCCACTTGCTTGGGAACTCAATTACTCAAGCCGTCACTACTATCTCCCAGCACATGCCTAACAGGCAGCTACAGTCAGGAGCCAGAGCCAAGAGTTAACCCTATGCGGTCTGATGTGGGATGTGGACATGTTAAGCACCAGGCTAAATCCCTGCTTCCATTGCTTAATATATTTTTAGTCTAGTTGATTACCAAGAAAATAAATCAAAATATTTCTCTTCAGTCAAATCATGCTGATTCAATAGTGTGTTTTCTGTCTCTGAAGCTTAAGGATTGCTTAAGCTTAAAGATTGTATTTTAATTAAAAATGAAACACTTTTTTTTTTTAAATATTTATTTGAAAGAGTTACATAGAGAGGAGAGGCAGAGAGAGAGAGAGAGAGAGAGAGAGGTCCTCCATCCAGTGGTTCACTCCCCAATTGGCTGCAGTGGCTGGAGTTGCGCTGATCCGAAGCCAGGAGCCAGGAGTCTCTTCCGGGTCTCCCACGCAGGCATAGGGACCCAAGGACTTGGGCCATCTTCTGCTGTCCCAGGCCATAGCAGAGAGCTGGATTGGAAAAGGAGCAGCCAGGACTAGAACCGGCACCCATATGGGATGCCAGTGCTTCAGGCCAGGGCGTTAACCCGCTGTGCCACAGCGCCGGCCCCAAAAATGAAGCTATCTTAACAATAACCAAATATTGGAAAGGATAGCATAGTTTGAGGAAGAATAATTTGTGAAGGGCCATCATAATTAAGCAGCTCAGAATCACAGAATGGATGTTGGTATTCAGGATAGATGACGGTAGCATGGTTATGTCAAAATGACTGCTGTTGCCTTTGGTGTATCTTCTTAAAAACAAAAGAAAATAAAAAACCTCTATTTTAAACCTGAAAGCTTTTTCCAAGAGTGGAGCCTTGTGACATAAAGTGTTCTGAAATACATTCTTGGCAGTTTTACCCCACACTCTTAATGTCAAAGGAAAATAGTTTATTGAGAGAGAATAATGAAAACGACTAACTCTTTCTTCTCTTTCTACTTCAGAGTTCCTGTTGTTAAATTGGACACGGTTAAGTGGGAGCTCTCAATAAAATTGCATGATGAAGATTATACTGTCACAGCCTCAAACAGTGGATCAACATTCTCTGTGAGTTTTATTTCTCGGTATGCTTGGCAATCTTGGAATTATCTATGAGTCTTTCAACCCATTTTTCACTCTTCAGTGCCTCTAGTCTTGTGAATTAGGGCATAGATGTGCATCTGCCCCTTCTGTCGAGGAAGCTGAAGGTGAGTGGGGAGCACTGGTTCTCTTTTGCTAACTAGGAACTACATCCCTAGAGTCAACCACTTTCCCAGCCTGTTTCCTGGTACCCGATTGATTTTTCTTTTGGGTTACTGAGAAGTAATACTTTCGCCTCTGCTGAAGAGGAGAGCACTTTGTACCTCCACATGCTTGATAACTGTGGTACATAACTGTTCTTTTAAAACAAGTTATCTGAAGCCGCAGAAAAACATGAACTCCTCATTTCATGTTGCGATACAGTCTGGGGCTGGGTTGACCTCCTGGTGACATGCTTGTTGCTGTGGAGAACTGAGCTCCTTAGATAGAGTCCATGACAGAGATGCGTTAGTAGAATTCTGGTCCATAATGGAAACTGTTAAAATGAGATTTCAGTGTTTACAGTATGAATGGGATGTTTAAAAATCTGTGATTTGGGATGGCCAGAAAAATACCGCTACGAGTTGCTACTTACTTTGTCTGCTTCTGTATTTTTGGCCTGAACCCAAGGAAGCTGTTGTTATCTAGTTAGAATAATGAATTTTGTCTTTCCGTACATCTCCCTCTTGATAACTGAGCTGCATGGCAGTGTCATTGTGTTTGGAGAGCAAGTGACTTTCAGTCAATGATTGAAGCTCCTTGGCTTAAGTAAAACCTGGTGAGACTGGAGGAATAGGAGTTTCTTGATCAAAGTGAGAAAATACCAAAGGTAAGGATTCGTGCGAATTCAGCTGCTCACCATCCGCTTCTGACATGGCTGGCTGTGCCAGACGGTGCCTCTGGAGAACCTGACGTTCTTGTGTGGTGGTCACATTCACAAAGAAATGAGACCGGTTCACGCACTGAAGGTTTTTCTTTTAATTTTGTGATCCATTCCCTCTCTCCCTCTTTCCCTCTCTCCCTTCTCCCTTTCCCTCCTCCCTCTACCCCCTTTCCTCCCTTTCCCTCCTCTCCCTCCTCTCCCCCCTCTCCTCCCTCTCCCTCTCCCTCTCTCCTTCTGCCTCTGAAATTAATTATTTTGAAAATTCCTTAAGAATGTCCAGGTGTCAAAATGTACTTCCCGAGTTTATTAGCTTAGCTGCTGTGAGAGGCATCAGTGGCCTGATAAAAAGCATGATGCTCTAGCACTTCTTCTGACATGTGTGTGTTGAGCTACTTCGGTTTGAAGTTGGCATCATGAGAAGAGGCAGGTTAGCTGTGCGCGGTAGTAAGTCAGGGCTCGTTGGTGTGAAGTTTTCCACACTGTGGCACTGTTATTAGCTTTTTTTTTTTTTTTTGAACAGGCAGAGTGGACAGTGAGAGAGAGAGACAGAGAGAAAGGTCTTCCTTTGCTGTTGGTTCACCCTCCAATGGCCGCCGCGGCCGGCACACTGTGCTGATCCGATGGCAAGAGCCAGGTACTTATCCTGGTCTCCCATGGGGTGCAGGGCTCAAGCACTTGGGCCATCCTCCACTGCACTCCCGGGCCACAGCAGAGAGCTGGCCTGGAAGAGGGGCAACCGGGACAGAATCCGGCGCCCTGACCGGGACTAGAAGCCGGTGTGCCGGCGCCGCAAGGTGGAGGATTAGCCAAGTGAGCCATGGCACCGGCCTGTTATTTGCTTTTAGGCTACAGAAGGGAGAGCTGTGATTGTTTACTTGGCTTCAGTGGCAGAGTTAATTAAGAGACAAAAGTGGCTGGACGCTGAGAGAAAATATTATTCAGCTTATCATGATAAACCCAAAACTGTAGAAAGCATGTTGACTTTTATTTATAATTATTTTCATAATTCACATCTGTATTTCTAAGATATTTTATGCTTTTCTGTTATACTGTGTAACACAAAACAGTCCAAATAGTTAATGCTAAAGAAAATGATTAAAATGTGTATCATCTTAATTATGATGAAAGATTAGATTCACAGTAAAGACAGTCTGCTTCAGAGAAAAGCGGCAGAGCAGTCCTGACATGCGAGAAGATTGCGTAGAAGCTCAGAAGCCTCTCAAGGATGGGTGATAGCACTGAACACGGCACTTGGAGGGAATTTGACTCATGTCTCGTGCTAACCCTTGATGAGCTAGAAAACCACTGTGCATGAGCCCAGATGTTAAATTAGGTTTCTTTTATTACTCTAAGCTAGAGGTAGAGGTTTTTTTTTTTTTTTTTTTTTTTTTTTTTTAAAGATGCATTTATTTATTTGAAAGGCAGAGTTACAGAGAAGCAGAAAGAGAGAGAGAATGTTTCATCACTGGTTGACTCCCCATATGGCTGCAACGGCCAGAGCTGCTCCAATCCAAAGCCAGGAGCCAGGAGTTTTTCTGGGTTTCCCATGTGGGTGCAGGGGCCCAGGACTTGGGCTATCTTCCACAGCTTTCCCAGGCCATAGCAGAGAGCTGGATTGGAAGTAGAACAGCTGAGACTGAAACCAGTGCCGACACGGGATGCCAGCACTGCAGGTGGCGGCCTTAGCCACTACACCACATCACTGGCCCCGAGATAGAACATTGTTTTAAAAGATTTATTTAAATGAATGGCAGAGTTAGAGGGGGGACAGTGAGAGAGAGAGTGAGAGAGATTGATTTTCCATTTGCTGGTACATTCCCCCAAAATGTCTGCAGTGGCCAGGGCTGATCTGAGCCAGGCTGAAGCCAGGAGCTTCACCTGTCTCCCTTCTGGGTGGCAGTGGCCCAAGTATGTGGGCCATCTTCCACTGCTTTCCCAGGCACATTAACAGGGAGCTGGACTGGAAGTGGAACAGCCAGCACTTAAACCAGTGCCCCTATGGGATGCTGGCATCTCAGGCAGTAGCTTAACCTGCTACCAAGCACAATGCTTGCCTCAAGATAAAAATTTTTTTGTAAAGACCTTGTTAATAGGGCCAGCATCGTGGCACAGCAGGTTAAGCCTCTGGCAACACAGGTATCTCATGTGAGCACCATTTTAAGTTTTGGCTGTTCCACTTCTTTTTTTTTTTTAAAGATTTATTTGTTTACTTGAAAGTCAGAGTTACACAGCAAGAGAAGGAAAGGCAGAGAGAGAGAGAGTTCTTCCATCTGCTGGTTCACTCCTCAGATGGCTGCAACAGCTGGAACTGCGCCGATCTGAACGAGGAGCCAGGAGCTTCCTCCGGGTCTCCCATGTGGATGCAGGGGCCTAAGGACTTGGGCCATCTTCTACTGCTTTCCCAGCCCACAGCAGGGAGCTGGATCAGAAGTGGAGCAGTTAGGACTGGAACCGGCACCCATATGGGATGCTGGTGCTGCAGACTGGGGCTTTAACCTGCTGTGCCACAGCGCCGGCCCTGGCTGTTCCACTTCTTATTCAGCTCCCTGCTGATGTTCCTGGGAAAGCAACAGAAAATGCCCCAAGCATTTGGGCTCCTGCTGCCCACAAGGGAGACCCAGATGAAACTCCTGGCTCCTTGCTTCTGGCTTCAGCCAGGCCCAGCCCTAGCTGTTGCAGCCATTTGGGGATGGAACCAATGGGTGAAAGATATTCTGTCTCTCTCTCTCTCTGTCTCTCTCTCTGGCAGGCCCTCCCCTTCCCCCCAGTAACTCTGCCTTTCAAATAAATAAATATTTTAAAAAATGTTTTGAAATGGATTGTGTAATCTACTACTTAATAATAACCAGGATTCAGAGGCTATTGAATTCTGCTATACCAAGTTTATCTTTGTGCTAATGGCTAAACAAAACAAAACAATTAAACCTTACATAATCAAAAGGTGTTGAATGATCAGTAAAAGTAATTTTTCCCATTTTGAAAATTCTTTTTAGTTTGTCTTCCTAAAGTAGTATTTTTTTCTTCTTACAGAAATAGTAAAACCGGACTTTCTCAGAGATACAAACTTTCCTGCAGTTTAAATTAGAATCCTTTTATTCTCTCAATTTAAACCGTTATTTATTAATCAAATTTGCATGATAGTTAAATGAGGTAGGCGATGTGGAGGAATGGGTCAAGCCATTGCTTAGGACTCCTGCTTCCTGTGTTGGAGTGCCTGGTTCCGAGTCCCCATTCCTCCACTTGCAATCCAGCTTCTTCCTTAATGCACACCCTGGTAGGCAGCAGGTGACAGCTCAAGTACAGGGATCTCTGCCCCTGACCAGGGAGACCTGAATTGAGTTGGAGACTCCTGACTGCAGCCTCACAGATCCCTGACTGTTGCAGATGAAGCAGTAGTTGGAAGATCTCCATGCTTCTGTCATCCGTGTCTCTGTCTTTAAAATAAATAACATTTTTTAAAAAGTTGGATAACTCACATATTTCTGCTTTTCACTGCTTACTCCAAAACTGTGTTATAATTAAGACAATGTGATACTTAGTAAAGACAGACATGTGGATCAATAGAATAGAATTGACATGCATTTATGCATTTATGGTCAGTTGACTTTTCAAAAATGTTTACTTGAAAGGCAAAGAGAGAAAGAAGAAAATAAAACAAAGACATCTTTGAACCAGCTCTTCAGTAATGCCCACCCTGATCAATTGATTTTTGACAAAGATGCCAAAATAATTAAGTGAGGGAAACAGTAGTGTTTTCAATGAATGGTACAGGTATAGCTGGATGTCTGCCTGTAAAAGAACGAAGTTGGACCCCATGTCACATTGAGTTAATATACAGAAATTAACACAGAGAGGATCAAGGACTGAAGTAAAAGCTGAAACATCTTGATGGCCTTTGCATTTGGCAATGGTGTCTTGGTTATGATACCAAAAGCACAAGCAGGAAGAGAAAAAATAAGTTGATCATCAAAATAAAAACATTTGCTTCAAAGAACACTATTCAGAAGTTGAAGACAAACTGCAGAATGGGAAAATATGTTTACAAATTATATATCTGGCAAAGCACGTGTGTTTGAATTATATAATGGGCATTTACAACTCAATAATAAAAAGACAACCCAATTTTAAAATGGGCAAAGAATGTGAATAGACATTTCTCCAGAGAATATAAATAATTGCTGAAAAGTACATGAAAATATCCTCTGCACCATAAAGAATCAAAAAATGCAAATCAGGGCCGGCACCGCAGCTCACTAGGCTAATCCTCCACCTAAGGTGCCAGCACCCCGAGTTCTAGTCCCAATCGGGGCACTGGATTCTGTCCTGGTTGCCCCTCTTCCAGTCCAGCTCTCTGCTGTGGCCCGGGAGTGCAGTGGAGGATGGCCCAAGTCCTTGGGCCCTGCACCTGCATGGGAGACCAAGAGAAGCACCTGGCTTCTGGCTTTGGATCAGCGCAGTGCGTCGGCCGGAGCGGCCACTGGAGGGTGAACCAACGGAGAAGGAAGACCTTTTTCTCTGTCTCTCTCTCTCACTGTCCACTCTGCCTGTCAAAAAAAAAAAAAAATGCAAATCAGGATCAAACTGTGGGTCTCTTCTTGTGGCTGTGCAAGATCACATGAGAGCTGCAGCTCTGGGGCCATGGCAAGACAAGCATTTACACCATTTTCTCTGCTCTTTGAGCAGATCTTGGTTGAAAGGACTGCCACAGAATCCATAACCAAAGGAGGCATTATGCTCCCTCCCAGAAAAATCTCAAGGAAAAGTATTCCAAACAGAAATAGCTGTTGGCTCAGGCTCTAACGAAAAGGGTGGAGAGATTCAACCAATGAGTGTGAGGGTTTGAGATGAAGTTCTTCCAGAATATAGAGGCACCACAGTAGTTTCTGAGGACAAGGGTTATTTTCTGTTTAGAGATGGTGAAATTCTTTGACAATATGTTGATTGAAATGGCGTCAGATGAAGCTGCCCATACCACTGAAGTTCTGAAATCTTTTATCATGTAGAAGGTTTCCCAGTCTCTCTTACAACAGACTAATGCTGTCTAAAATAATGAGACCACTGCCTCTAAGCTTCATCTTCACTCTCCTGGTGTACACATTTCCAAATAAAATATGTAGTAAACAAAAAATGCAAGTCAAATTATAATGAGGGGTAGACATTTGGATTAACAGTTAAGATGCCTGTGTTGCATATTGAAGACCTGGGTTCGGTACCCACCTCCACTCCTGACTCCAGTTTGCAGTGTTGATGGCTGAAGTAATTGGATTCTAGCCACCCATGTGGGAGACCTGAATTGAGTTCGTGACTTCTGGCTTTGCCCCAGCCTATCCCTGGCCATTCCAGGTATTTGAGGAGTAAACTGGTGGATTGAAGCTCTCTCTCTTTCTTTCTCTCTCTCACTCGTTCTCTCTCTCTCTCTCTCAACTAAATAAATATTTAAAAATAAAAAAACATAATGAAATAGCTACTTGTACCTGCTAGGATGGCTGCAATAAAAAGTCATATAATAGCATGTTTTTAAGGATGTGGAGGAATTGAACCCTTCGTATACCATTGGTGGGAATGTGAAATGGTATAGCCTCTTTGGAAAATAGTCTATCTCTGAGTCTTGAATATTTAAATAGGTATTCATTTATATTCTTGTTGCTGTGGTGTGTATATTTTACTCACCGAATAACATCAAATAATATTTTGCAAGTAATTGTTGCTGGGCTAGGTATCAACAACTTGAAGATGAAATAAGTGTAATTATAAATATTTGTTTAAAATTTCTGAAAATAATTTTTGCATTCATAAAACACGTTAAAAAGTTTTTGACTTCTTTGATCTCCAAACTTAACATCTAGAACTATATGCCAAGAAAGCAATGAAAGATCACTTCAATAAACATAGTATTTTGTTGACCAAAAAAAAAGAATTGAAGGCAGATGGCCTTGGGGATATCCAAGTAAACACTGTGTACTTATGGAAGTAAACTGAGGGCACACCGGCACTGGCACTGTGGCTCAGCAGGTTGAGCAACTTCCTGCGGTGATGCAGGCATCCTGTATGAGTGCCGGCTCTGATCCCAGCTGCTCCGTTTCACTCCAGCTCCCTGCGAATGCACCTGCGAAAAGCAGAAGATGACCCAAGTGCTTGGGCATCTGTTAGGTGTGTGGGAGACACAGATGGGGTTCTGGGCACCCTGCTTTAGCTCGTCCCTGCCCTGGCTGTTTTTTGGGGAGTGAACTATCAGCTGGAAGATCTCTCTTTCTCTGTCTCTCTCTCTCTGTAACTATGCCTTTCAAATAAATAAATCTTTTTTTTTTTTTTTTCAAAAAAAGGACAGACTTGGAAGTAATTAAAATAAAATGGTAAGTGCCATAGTAGGCATTTTTGATTCCTTAAATTTGTGAGAAAGAAGAAAGCCCTTTGCTGCCGGGGAGGGGGAGGATAGGCCTGGCTGAACGTCACTAATGAGCAACAGTTTAGGTCATGTTGGACACTTGGATTTAAGTCAAGACATTCCTCAAAAGCACTGGAATATGGGAGCTTGAGAAGGCAAAGTTTGTTGAGAACTCAGACCTCTTCTTTAAAATAACTTTAATTTCATACTATAAAAATGTGTTTTCTTTTTAAAATTTATTTGAGAGAGAAAGAGAGAACTTCCACCTTCCCTTTCACTCCTCAGATACCTGTAATTAACTAGTCTGGACTGGGCTGGGCTGAAGACAGGGGCTGGAAACTCAATCCAGGTCTCCCACATGGGTAACAGGAGCCCCGTTGCTTGTGCTATTTCTGCTGTCTCCTGGGGCCTGCATTAGCAGGAAGCTGGAGTCAGGAGTAGGAAGCAGGTATTGAACCCAGGCGCTATAAGGTGGGATGCAGGTGCATCCTAATTAGCACCTTTTGCTAGGCCGTATACCCACTCCTGCTTTCTTAATCTTACCATTATTTATTTTCCATAAACAATAAATCTTACTATTATTTATTTACCATAAACAATAGCATGAGAATTTCTCTGTCCCTTTCCAGTGGAATTGTTTTTGCTAGTTATTTTAGACTATTCAAAGGTATTTTTATGAAGCAACTGATTACTTTGGTATACATTGACTGAAATTTTGTCTCTCTCCAGAAACTGTGGTAAGCTCTTCATATTCACTTGGTAACCTGCTAGGCAGATGTTACTAGCCTCAGTTTACATGTGAGTTTGGAAACTACGGTTCTGAAAGCACAATCATGGAAATTTAGCTCTGTTAGACTGTGGATAAGTCACAGCTGATATTATTCATTAGTAGTAGGTTTATTTCTAACCAGAATGGTTTTTAGTCACAAGATAAAAGGAATTTTCTTAGTGATATATTGGAAGTTAAGGCTCCAGTCATACCGTTGGAAGCAGTCATTAGATGCATCACAAGGACATGTGTAAATTATAAAATGCATTTACTATGGGAGGCCTTCAAACAGTTTATGGGAATGTGCATCATCCTTTAAACAAAAGATTTATTATTTGATAGCAACACTGATAGAAAGAGGGAGGGAGAGGAAAAGAGAGAGAGAAAGAGATCTCCCATCCTGTGATGTACTCCCCCAGATGCCTGCAACACCCAGGTCTGGGTGGCAGGGACCCACATATATGGACCATCCTCTGGTGTTTTCCAAGGCACATTAGCAGGAAGCTGGATTGGAAACAAAGCAGCTGGGGCTCGAACTGGCACCCATACAGGATGCTGGTGTCCCAAGTGCTGTGCCACAATGCCAGCCCCTGCATTTTTTAATTCCATTTTTCCCTGCACTTTATGTTTCCTCCAATTAGAGATGCTGGTGAAAATTAGACAGCTGTTGGGAGAATGGGTATTTGGTGCAGTGGTTAAGCCGCTACATGGGTTGCCACCGTTCCATACCGGAGTACCTGGGTTTGAGTCGTGGATCTGCTCCAGCCTCTTGTTATTGTGCACCTTGGAGCCCTCAAGTGTGGTCTCAAGTGGTTGGTTTCAAGCCACCTGCATAGGTGGCTCAGATTGAGTGCCAGGCTCCCGTCCTTGCGTGGCCCAGCCCTGCATTTGTGGGCAAGTAGGGGGAGAACCAGCAGATGGGAACTCACTGTCTGCCACTCGCTTGCTCATTCTCACTGTCTCCTCTCCGAATGAATGAATGGAATAGAGTAGCTGTTAGAAAGCACTGTTAGAAACAAGCCGTCTGCACCTCCATGTTTATTGCAGCTCAGTTCACAGTAGCTGAGACCTGGAACCAACCCAAATGCCCATCCACAGTAGACTGGGTAAAGAAATTATGGGACATGTACTCTAGAGAATACTATACAGCAGTCAAAAACAGTGAAATCCGGTCATTTGCAACAAGATGGAGGAATCTGGAAAACATCATGCTGAGTGAATTAAGCCAGTCCCAAAGAGACAAATATCATATGTTCTCGCTGATTGGCGACAACTAACTGAGCACCAAAGGGGAAACCTGTTGAAGTGAAATGGACACTATGAGAAACGGTGACTTGATCAGCCTTTGCCCTGAATGTTGATGAACAACTTAATACGTTATCCCTCATAGTATTTTTTTTTGTTCTACTTAATACTATTGATTGAACTCTGTAATTAACACACAATTATTCTTAGGTGTTTAAATTTTAACTGAAAAGTGATCCCTGTTAAATATAAGTGGGAATAAGAGAGGGAGGAGATGTACAATTTGGGACATGCTCAATTGGACTTGCCCCAAATGGTGGAGTTAGAAACGTGCCAGGGGATTCCAATACAATCCCATCAAGGTGGCATGTACCAATGCCATCTCACTAGCCCAAGTGATCAATTTTAGTTCACAATATATCACACTGATAGGTCTAAGAGTCAAAGGGATCACACAGACAAGACTAGTGTCTGCTAATACTAATTGATAGAATCAAAAAAGGAGAGAACGATCCATCATGGGAAGCAGGATACACAGAAGACTCATAGAATGGCGGATGTCCTAAATAGCACTCTGGCCTCAGAATCAGCCCTTAAGGCATTCGGACCTGGCTGAAGAGCCTATGAGAGTATTTTAGGCATGGAAAGCCAAGACACTCTGGAAAAAAAAAAAAAAAGAATACCTAAATGAAAGATCTCTGCGGGTGAGATCCCAGTGGAAAGAACAGGGCCATCAAAGAAGGAGGTACCTTTCTCTGAAGGGAGGAGAGAACTTCCACTTTGACTACGACCCTGTCTGAATAAGATCGAAGTCGGTGAACTCAAAAGGCTTCCATAGCCTTGGTAACTCATGACTAGAGCCTAGGGAGATTCCTGACGCCATAAACAAGTGTCAAATTGTTAAGTCAACAACAGGAGTCACTGTGTACTTACTTCTCAGGTGGGATCTGTCCTTAATGTGTTGTCCAATGTGAAGTAATGCTATAACTAGTACTGAAACAGTATTTTATACTTTGTGTTTCTGTGTGGGTGCAAACTGATGAAATCTTTACTTAATATATACTAAATCGATCTTCTGTATATAAAGATAATTGAAAATGAATCTTGATGTGAATGGAATGGGAGAGGGAGCAGGAGATTGGAGGGGTGCGGGTGGGAGAGAAATTATGGGGGGGGGAGCCATCGTATTCCATAAACTGTACTTTGGAAATTTATATTTACTAAATAAAAAAAAAAAAAAGAAAGCACTGTTAGAGTCCTGTTACCTCTTGTTGATATTAATGTGTTTCCCAAGTAAGTGTTGGAATTCAAAATAATGATTTTAGCAATGATTTTAAAGTTTTATTCAATTAAATATAATTTTGAGAACAAGGTAGGATTTGAGGTAGGTCAGATTTTATGCTTTCATGTGGTTTTCTTAATGTTTGGTGGATGCAAAAATCATCTCATCTCTGGATGCCTGCGGTGGAGGGAGGGAAATGTTTTCTGGAGTTCATATCACTTGAATTACCACCCTGTATTTTTCTTTTCAATGAGAGACTATGGTGGTGAACGTAAGAATAACAAATAATAATTACATATGGATAAACAATAAGAAATAATTGTATATGTGCTGTTTGAAGTTCTCTTTCTCTGAAACAACCAACACTCTCCCCTTTCTTCTACCATAGGGTATTTTGTTCTGGATTCCTTGATGAAGGAAACATTCTACCACAATTTCATTAGATGTTGAAAGCGTATGTGGAAAACGTGGTTTTCAGTGGAGCTCTATGTGTTTTTGTGTAACATTTTCATGAAAATCAAGAATTGAATGAACTTAGACTAGGCCAGTAAATGATCTTCTATATGAAATAAATTTTTCTCATATTGTCAAATATTAATGAAAAGAACCTGAAGTTTACCTTCTATACAAGTTTATACTCCAGTTACACCATGTTATACTTAAGTTTATACCATATAAAAGTTTTTTTCTTTTTTTGACAGGCAGAGTTAGACAGTGAGAGAGAGAGAGACAGAGAGAAAGGTCTTCCTTTTCCGTTGGTTCACCCCCCAAATGGCCACTATGGCCGGCACTGCGCCAATCCAAAGCCAGGAGCCAGATGCTTCTCCTGGTCTCCCATGGGGTGCAGGGCCCAAGCACCTGGGCCATCCTCCACTCACACCTGGCCACAGCAGAGAGCTGGACTGGAAAAGGAGCAACCGGGACAGAATCCGGTGCCCCCACCGGGACTAGAACCTGGGGTGCCGGTGCTGCAGGTGGAGGATTAACCTAGTGAGCCGCGGGGCCGGCCTATACAAGTTTTTAAATAGCTTATTTTTTAAAAGCTGTCGGGCAATCAGTGTGGCACAGTGGGTAAGCTGCTACTTGAGACACCTACCTGCATCCCGTGTTGGAGTGCCCGTTTGAGTCGCAGCTGCTCCACTCCCAGTCCAGCTTCCTGCTAATGCTTCCTGGGAAAAGCGAGTGATAACTCAGGTGCTTAGATCCCTGCCACCCTCAGGAGAAACCCAGATTGATTTCATGGCTCTGCCTTTGGCGTTATCCAACCCCAGTTGTTGTGGACATTTGGGGAGTGATCTGGTAGGTGGAAGATCTCCCTCTTTCTGTCATTCCTTCTTTCTCTATCAGTCTGCCTTTCAAATACATATATATGTATATACATAAATCTTAAAAAATTATCTATGGGGGTAGACATTTGGCAGAGAGGTTTCAGATGCCACTTGTGACTCCAGTATCCCACATTAGGATAGCTGGTTTGAGTTCCAGCTCTGCTTCTGTCCCAGCTTCCTGTTAATGCTCATCCAGGAAGGCTCTATCTCCATCTCTCAGATGGAGTTCCAGGCTCCTGGCTTCTGCATGACCCAGCCCTGGCCCTTGTGGCCTTTCAGGAAGTGAACCAACGGATGGAGGATCTCTTTTGTCTGTTTCTCTCTCTCTCCCCCCACCCACCCTGCGCCTCTATTACTTTGCCCATCAAGTAAATCTTGTTTTACAAGGGAACACTCAGTACCATTAGGAGGTTATAATGAAGGACTATAATCCTTTTTGCAAAGTTCAGTTTTAGGATATTATAAATAATGAAAACTGAGGTATATTTTTTAAAAGGTATGTTTTATATTTAAAACTCTTTTTCTGTTTTCCCCTTTTGACACCAGTTGAGTGTTATGATTTTGTAAACTATTTGTCGGGTAAATTCTTTCAGTTAGGCTTATTCCCCTCAGGTTTTTTTTTTTTTTTTTTTGACAGGCAGAGTGGACAGTGAGAGAGAGACAGAGAGAAAGGTCTTCCTTTGCCGTTGGTTCACCCTCCAATGGCCGCCGTGGCCGGCACGCTGTGGCCGGCGCAACATGCTGATCCGATGGCAGGAGCCAGGTACTTATCCTGGTCTTCCATGGGGTGCAGGGCCCAAGCACCTGGGCCATCCTCCACTGCACTCCCTGGCCACAGCAGAGAGCTGGCCTGAAAGAGGGGCGACCGGGACTAGAACCCGGTGTGCCGGCGCTGCAAGGCGGAGGATTAGCCTAGTGAGCCGCGACGCCGGCCTGTTGTGTGTACTTTTTAAAACTGAGGGGAAGGGCCGGCCCGTTATGTGTGCTTTTTTTTTTTTTAATTTAATTTAATTTATTTTTTTTTAACTTTTATTTAATGAATATAAATTTCCAAAGTACAGCTTATGGAGTACAATGGCTTCCCCCCCATACCTTCCCTCCCACCCGCAACCCACCCCTTTCCCGCTCCCTCTTCCCTTCCATTGACATCAAGATTCATTTTCAATTCTCTTTATATACAGAAGATCAGTTTAGCATATATTAAGTAAAGATTTCAACAGTTTGCACCCACATAGATACACAAAGTGAAAAATACTGTTTGAGTACTAGTTATAGCATTAAATCACACTGTACAGCACATTAAGGACAGAGATCCTACATGAGGAGTAAGTGCACACTGACTCCTGTTGTTGACTTAACAAATTGATACTCTTGTTTATGGCCTCAGTAATCACCCTAGGCTCTTGTCATGAGCTGCCAAGGCTATGGAAGCTTTTTGAGTTCACTGACTCTGATCATATTTAGGCAAGGTCGTAGTCAAAGTGAAAGTTCTCTCCTCCCTTCAGAGAAAGGTACCTCCTTCTTTGATGACCTGTTCTTTCCACTGAGATCTCACTCGTGGAGATCTTTCATTTAGGTCATTTTTTTTTTCCAGAGTGTCTTGGCTTTCCATGCCTGAAATACTCTCATGGGCTTTTCAGCCAGATCCACATGCCTTAAGGGCTGATTCTGAGGCCAGAGTGCTGTTTAGGACATCCGCTATTCTGAGTCTGCTGTGTATCTTGCTTCCCATGATGGATCGTTCTCTCCCTTTTGTATTCTATCAGTTAATATTTGCAGACACTAGTCTTGTTTATGTGCTCCTTTTGGCTCTTAGTCCTATCATTATGATCAATTGTGAACAGAAATTGATCACTTGAACTAGTGAGATGGCATTGGTACATGCTGTTATGTGTACTTTTTAAAACTGAGGGGAAGGGCCGGTGCTGCGGCTCACTAGGCTAATCCTCCACCTTGCAGTGCCGGCACACCGGGTTCTCGTCCCGGTCGGGGCACCAGATTCTGTCCCGGTTGCCCCTCTTTCAGGCCAGCTCTCTGCTGTGGCCAGGGAGTGCAGTGGAGGTTGGCCCAAGTGCTTGAGCCCTGCACCCCATGGGAGACCAGGATAAGCACCTGGCTCCTGCCATCAGATCAACGCAGTGCGCCGGCCTCAGCATGCTGGCCGCGGTGGCCATTGGAGGGTGAACCAACAGCAAAGGAAGACCTTTGTCTCTCTCTCTCTCACTGTCCACTCTGCCTGTCAAAAAAAAAAAAAAAATACACATAACAGCAAAAAAAATTGTTTTGAGGAAAATATCTAGTTGTCAATAGAGCTTCTAAAAGAAACGCTTAAAATTACAATTATGCAAACGTGAATTCCTTCACTTTCACAAGAATGTTTGTTTTCTTGATTTGAGAAAATTAGGAAAATAAATGAAGGTACTGGTAAAAAGTAAAATAATGTAAAAACTTGCCTGCAATAACATAAACACATTGTATGGCAACAGAGAAACCAGCAGACCCCAGAGCAAATGTGTAGCCCTCTTTAGTTAGAAAGGGAAAATGTCCTTCACATATGAAGAGCTCTTACAAATCAATAGGAAAATGACCAGTAACCTAGGTGAAAATTTCAAAGATGATTTGCAGCAAAGGCAACATAAGTAGGTCTTGCACATATGAAGAACATACTAACTCACTTTCAATTTCATCAAATTCAAGTTTAAATTATGGTTAAATACTGTTCTCTACGTTCACTTTGGCAAATGTGAACATTTCAGAAGGTTATGGAAAAAGCAGCTCTCATACACTGTGGGTTCCAGGAGTATAAACTGATAAATCCTTCCAGGAGAGCAGTTTGACAGAATGAATTGACATTGTAAGTTATACTCACTTGGAGGAGATGGGCTACAATGTCCTGGGCAGTATTGTTCCTAATAGCAGAATACTGGAAGCAGCCAATATGCACAGCTTTCTGGGCTAATTATGTCAGCAGGGCACATTCCCAATCGTGGAATACTGAGCGAGTGCTCCGAGGGCTCTGAGCATTTTCTGGGTGCTGCTTTGTTAAGTGACAAAAGCAAAGTACATTCATTGGTGTAAACAAAAACTCTGTGTTTGCACTTGTTATATACATGGAGTATCTTTAGAAGGAGCCACAAGAACCTGGTAACCATGGTTGCCTTTGATTAGGGGAGCTGGAGGGCTGACTCCATGACATAATGACAAAGGTACATACCTTGTAGCATGTGTCTTTTTATTGATTGTTGGGTTTTGAATCCCACATGTGTATTACAAATTTTTTTCTTTAATGTTTAAAAATTGGGCAGGGGGGATGTGGGACTGTGGAAATAATGGAGTTGTAATTACCTGCCACGAAACTTCTCCAGTGTCTTGGCTGTGGGGTAAGCAGTCGGACTGGCACCAGGCTTATTAAGTCGAATTCTGGTCCTGTGTAGGTATGTGAGCACACACAGGGCAACTGAAACTCCTTCACTAGCACTCTGACTTTAGAAGCAGTTGCTGGAGATCACTCACTAGGCTTTGCATAAGGACTGTGCTGAGTTGGAGAGAGCAAAGAAAGAACTGTAACATGGGCCAGAGTGAGAAAGTTGGGACTAAGCACATCTGAGAAGTCCTTGCAGGCACCTGTTTTTCCTTGTCTCTAAGTGTGAACTACCTGCAGAGATCACTCCATAGAGGAGTTAGAGGAATGCATGATACTGAGTGAATTTGTTACAAAAGGTAGCACTCTTACTCCAGAAGTGTTGTTCAGGGGCTCAGAATTTGTAGCAGTTTTATTGGTTCTGAAACATCATTGGAATATTACAGAAGATGGGATGGTTTCCCCTCTACTTTACTTTAAGGAAAGGGGTTTCAAATTTGCCTGTTGTATCCATGTGACTTCCTTACTCTAAGCTAGGGAGTATCCTGTCAGAGCAAACTCATTCAAATCAGCTTGACATCTGATGGGAGGGTGTCAGATAAACAAGGTTGTAGAAAATCAAGTTTGAAGAGTAACCTTGCACAGCTTGAAATGTTTACTTTTTCAGTGCAGCCTTGTTCAGTGGGTCTCCTCCTCTGCTTTTGAACCAGAGGACTGAATTTTCATACAAATGTGAGGATCCTGCCCGTGTAATCTGGAAAATTGCTTGTCTAATTGGGTGCACAGCTGCACCTGTACCCTCTTAAATGACACAGTCGTGTTGTGCTCCATACTCAAATAACTTGTTATGGCACTACGTGAGGAACAAAAATAAATTATAAAATGCATTTACTTTGGAAATGAAAAACACTGAATGGTTTTGGTTGTTATCATATTAGAGTTGGCAAATACTATAATTAAGACTTCAAGTGATTATTAGTATTATCCTGTGGCTTCTGAGTAATTTTATTTGAGATAATATTTTTAAATCAATCTTAGATACTCAGTAGGAGTAACTAAACTGGCTTTATTTAGCTCAGCTCAAGTTTAGAAATCGTTATAAAATATCTCAGTTTATTTTATAGCCTGTTTGGGGCATTGATCAAATTTTTATGACAAAAAGTATTAAAATTTACTCTGTTCATTTCTGTTTGTTAATCCTAGCCCTGAAAACTTAATTTTTTTTCAACTTTTATTTAATAAATATAAATTTCAAAAGTACAAATTTTGGATTATAGCGGCTTTTCCCCCCATAACCTCCCTCCCATCCGCAACCATCCCATCTCCCACTCCCTCTCCAATCTCATTCTTCATCACGATTCATTTTCAATAATCTTTATATACAGAAGATTAGCTAGACATGGAGATGACAAAACCAATGTGTATTTAGCTAATACTCGTGTTTATTGAACATGAAAATGTGGCAAGCACTGCGCTAAGTGGCCCACATGCAATGTCATTTAATAATAATTACAGGTAACATGTAGGACCTTCATAGAAGGCCTCAGCATTACTCTAAGAGATCTTCAAAAAGTTCAGCAAAAAATGCATATTAGGAAAAAATTATGCATATATTTCAACCTTTGTGTACCAGAATAAACTTACGTTTCAGTTTCATTTTCGAGGACTTTTTAAGAGTGTCATGGTGTTACTCCTGTTACAGCTGTAGGGAAGCTGAGGCACAGAGAAGGTGACTGCTTTCTTCCAGGACTGAGAGCTATTGGCAGAGCAGGGACTCAGAACCAGGAGTCTAATTCCAGTTCCGGAACTTACACATGCTGTCAGCTGTTTGGCAACAGCCCTGTGATTTAACGTGTGGGTGACGAGAGAGGGGAGGTGAGGATACTCCTATCTGAGCTGCTGATTAGATGGTGGTACCTTTTGCCGAAATGCGGTGTACAGAGGAAGTCAAGGAAGAGGAGGATAGTTTCTGATGTGTTATTGAGGGGCCTGTGCGATTTTACTGGGGGGAGGCATAGACGGCTCTGTGACCCAGGAGAGAGTTGGGGTAGAGGTTTGATCTCTAGTAGTAGAAACAGCAGCTGAAGGAGAGGCTGGGTGGAGCAGAAGGTGGAGGAAGAGGGGAGGGGACCAGGGAAGATTGAACTGAGGCACTCTGAGAGTTCAAGGATGGGCAGAGGAAGAAGGTTCAACAAATGATACCGAAAAGGAGCAACGATGGAAACAGAAGTGGAGACAAGACACAAGCCAACGGGCCTTTGAAATCGTGGGTTCTGGTTTCATCCTGAGATGGTTTGTTGCTCTAGCTGTGTCTTATAGGAACGATGTATAAAGTAGATTCTAGTGAATACGATTGATCATTAGAGATTTTCCTAAGACTGTCTAAAAAGATACTAGTGGGGTTGAAAAGCATTTCTTTCCACGAAAAAGCTTGCTTGCTACACCTCTTGGGTGCTTTTGAAGGAAGCAAACTCTTTTTGTGAATCTATTAGGACGGGGTAAATAGACATTGCATATTTTGATTGGAAGTTTTCACATCCTTTACACAGAAAAAAGTATGTCTTTAATTTTGTATATCATGTATATCATTAACTATTCAGCGAAGTCACTTTTTCACCATATGGGCATCCAACAGGCACTTTGTCCACTACACCACAGTGCCAGCCCCTGAAGTTTAACTATTCTAATAAGTGTTACTTTCTGTCAGTGTGAGGTACATTTTTAACATAATGTTATTTAATATTTATTTAATAGTTTTTGAGGACAAATTAAATCCATATTTAAATTTATAAAATATTTACTTGCTAAATATATTTTAAGATTCAAAAAACATTTGCTATGTTTTGGAGTATTTCACATTTCCTCAGATTCTTAGGAAAATAAAAGGTGTTAATATAATTTATTTTAAAAGTAACAGCAAAAGAAATTTAAAAGACATTTGCCCTGGGGCTGGTGCTGTGGCATAGCAGGTAAAGCTGCCACCTGCAGCGCCGGCATCCCGTATGGACACTGATTCTCGGGAGACCTGGCTGCTCCACTTCTGACCCAGCTCTCGGCTATGGCCTGCGAAAGAGTAGAAGATAGCCCAAGTCCTTGGGTCCCTATACCCGTGTGGGAGACTCAGAAGAAGCTCCTGGCTCCTGGCTTTGGATTGGTGCAGCTCTAGCCATTGCGGCCAACTGGGGAGTGAACCAGCGAATGGAAGAATTCTCTCTCTCTCTCTGCCTCTCCTTCTCTCTCTGTGTAACTCTGACTTTCAAATAAATAAATCATTAGAAAAAAAAAAATAAAAGACATTTGCCCTCTGCCCAGAGTTACATGATTACAGTCTCTAAAAAAGAAAATTAGAGAACATTGTATATGAGTTGATTAGTTTCAGTTATGTGGTTTTAAAAATTAGTATTAAAGCAAATTCAATATTATATCTGGATACAGGTAAAAAGCAACATCTTTTTAAAAAAATTATTTATTTGAAAGGCAGAGTTACAGATGCAGAGGCAAAGAGAGAGGTCTTCCACCCACTGGTTCACTCCCAACATGGCCTCAGTGGTTGGAGCTGGGCTGATTTGAAGCCAAGATCCAGGAGCTTCTTCTAGGTCTCCCACACAGGTGCAGGGGCCCAAGGACTTGTGCCATCTTCTGCTTTCTTAGGCCATAGCAGAGAGCTAGAATGGAAGTGGAGCAGCCAGGACTCAAACTTGCGCTCATATGGGATGCCAGTGCTGCAGGCAAAGACTTAACCTGCTGTTCCATAATGTTGGCCCCAAAAGCAATATCTTGAGAGGAATTAAGAAGTTAATCAGGGATAGTGTTGTGATACAGTGGGTTAAAGCACAGCTTGCAATGTTAGCATCTCATATGGCTCTTGGTTCCAGTCCCAGCTGCTATACTTATCCAGCTCCCTGCTAATGCACCTGGGAAAGCAGTGGAAGTTGGCCAAAGTGCTTAGGCATCTATACCCATGTCGGAGACCTGGAAGAAACTCCTGGCTCCTGGCTTCAGCCTGGCCCAGCCCAGCCCTGGACGCTGAGGCCGTTTGAGGAGTAAACCAGTAGATGGAAGATCACTCTCGCTTTCCTTCTTTCTCTGTAACTCTGCCTTTCAAATAAATTAATTAAAAAAGTAAAAGCTGAACTGTAGTGGAAATTGGAGCACAGGTGCAGAGCCTTCATGTACAGACCGTGAAGTAGTGTCAGTGTGGTGTATTTTGGCAGCAGAAGGGCATCTGGCCCGTTCAAATAAATCCTTGCCTATCTCGGTTCTTTTCTGTCACCTATTGTAGGGGAAGAAAATATTTCCCCCTCTGCCCTTCTCAGTTCTTGGCTGGGTCCCGGTCACAGAACACGGACGACGAGAGGGAAGCACAGGCCTCTGTGTGATGGAGGCTTTCCCTGCCGGGAGCTTCCGTCAGATAAGAACTAAGAAGCGTGAAGCCTGCGCGCTCTGATGCGAGGTGGGGCGAGGGGTGGAAAGGACGGGAGAGTGGGGCGGGGCAGAAAGGGGCGCGACCAAGAACAGCCCACGGGGGCGGGGGGGGGGGGATCAGCCGGGCCTGGGCGCTCAGATCCTCTTCCACCGGACGGGGAGGGCGCCTCCACCGGAGGTCTCAGGACCTGCTGCAGGGGACAGTCAGAGAGCCCCTCCTGCACCTGCTGCACTTGCTGCACGGGACAGTCAGGGAGCCCCTCCTGCACCTGCTGCTTCCCAGAATCCCTCAGCTGAAAATCCTCTCTATGCCCAGGTGCTTATTTGGGGGCATCCTGCCCTCAGTCCCCTTTGACATTTGCTCTTGCTTAAACATTTCATTAAGTTAGTTACAAATGATTAACAGCAGTGATACTGAATACACTTGAAAACTATGTAATCCACATATGTTGGTAGATTATATCATGCTTTATCGTAAATTTAGGAAGGCATTTAAATTTGATTTCAATTCAGCTATTGTTTCTTTTTTAAGGTTTATTTATTTGAAACGTAGACTTACAGAGAGGCGCAGAGAGAGAGAGAGAGCGAGAGCGCTCTTCCATACGCTGGTTCACTCCCTAAATGGCTGCAATGGCTGGAGTTGGGCCGATCTGAAGCCAGAAGCCAGGGCTTCTTCCAGGTCTCCCACACAGGTCCAGTGGACTGAGGACTTGAGCCATCTGCTGCTGCTTTCTCTGGCCATAACAGAATGCTGCATCAGAAGTGGAGCAGCTGGGACTTGAACCGGCCCACATATCGTGCTTTACCCGCTACGCTGCAGCATCAGCCCTTCAGCTACTCTTTTACACTTTATTCTTAATATGTTTAGTGCTATTATTGGTACTCATTTGAATTGAATATATATTTTTTTCCATAACTGGCAATTTTTATACTGGATTCATTTTTTTTAAGATTGATTTATTTGAAAGGCAACGTCAGAGAGAGAGGGAAAGCTTCCATTGGCTGGTTCACTCCCCACATGGCTACAATGACTAGGGCGGGGCAGGCTGAAGCAAGGAGCCCGGAACTCCATCCAGGTCTCTCACGTGGGTATCGGGGTCCCAAGCACTTGGGCCATCTGCTGCTGCTTTCTCAGGCTCATTAGCAAGGAGCTGGATCAGAGTGGAGCAGCAGGGCCTTGAGCTAGCAATTACATGGGATGCCAGTGTCACAGGCGGCAGCTTAGCCCGCTGAACTGCAACACTGGTCCACAAATGTGAATTCTTGAGTATACAATTCCAAGCAAGATTTGAAAATAGATAATATCAGAGTGGGCAATCGTCACAGCAGCTAAGACGCTGCTTGCGACACCGTGTCCTGTATCAGAGGCCCTGGATTCAACTCATGGCTCTGCTTCCTATCCAGCTGCCTGCTAATGTGCACCCTGGGAGGCAGCAGATGACGATGAAAGTACTGGACCCCTGCCACCCACGTGGGAGATACAGATTGAGTTTCAGGCTCCTGGCTATGGCCTGACCCAGCCCCAGCTGTTGTTGACCTTGGCGGGGGAAGAGAGAGTGAACCTGTGGACAGATTTCTCTCTCTCTCTGTCTCATGCTGTCTCTCGAATAAAATGAAAGCAAAGAAATAAAAAATAATCTCAGTATTCAAAAAGCATGGTGTGGGTTATACAGCATTGTGTATTTGTTTCCAGAAATTTATTCTCTTCTATAATTTCATCCGAACTGAAATCTTGTGAGTTCATTTACTACACTGTGGTGGAGTACCTGAAACCCTCCTGGGGCCTCGGAGATAGAAGAGGTAGGCAGTTAGTGCAGTTCCAGCATCTGACTACCTGACTCGTAGCTCCCTAACAGAATCTGGTCAGTGCTCTCAGGAATTTCCATTTGAAGAAAAAAAGGCTCAAATTTTCAAAACTTGGAGGAATTTGGCTCCCCTGGGGCACCACTGGGCTTGGATGATTCCCACCAGAGGGGAGCCAGAGCCTGGCTCCCAAGAGCTGGTCTTTCTCTCTTGAGCGAGATCTTCTGTATTGGAAAGAAACTGGATTTTAGCCACTATGTGGATGGTGTTGCTTTTATTTCTATTTATTTGGAGGAAAAGAAAGTTGAGACATTGAATTCCTTCTATTTAGAGAGCTTGTCACCTATTGTCATATCTTATAGCATTCCTTAAGAAAGAAATGTAAATTCTCAGTATGATCTGAGCTCACCATAACCAATTACAGAAAGTTTGAAAGCTTTGGGAAGACAGACACGAAGACAGTTTTATTCTATTTGGAATTTCCAAGTTTTGAATGTGATGTTTTTCTACCACTTCACAACCCAAATAATGGCTGTTACTTGAAATATTTTTGGCAAACCAAGTTTTTAAAGTTTTCAGCTCTTCCTGCTGATTTTTATTAACTACTGAAGAGTCTTAACATCAAAAATCTGATTTTATGTACCAGAAAAAAAAGTTAACTGCAACCATGGCTAATTCTTTTATAAATCTTTGACCACTTCTAATCAACAAATACATGAAACACTTAAGTATGAATCCAATCCCTCCCTCCCTGTCTCTCTCTCGCGCTCTGTCTCCCTCCCTCCCCTTGAGGTCTTACAGAATATCTACAAAACCAGAGTAAGAGGCCAAGAAGCAATTTCAGATAGTGACAAGTACAAATGTTCTGGTGTAACTGATGTCTCAGCAATGGAAATAGTGTAAACTCTTAACAGGACTCCACGGAGCTTTGTAGTCCATAAAAGTAGCACGGGGCAGAGCCTCGATGTGCATCAGCTGCGACTGCGTGGTTTGATGTCTTCGCAAACGGCAGCGGAGCGCTTCCTTTGAAATGTGTGCGGCGATTTGAGATGCAGCCTCTCAGATGGATTTAATTAGTCCTCCGTAGGACTGGATGTCCGTTTGTTGCGGCTGAATTCTCATTTCATTCACCCATAACTAGAAACACCTCGCTTCAAACGGATTTCTTCAAAGAAAGAGGGGTTTAGGGTTCTGTGTTTTACTGCTTTGTGATGTTGGTTTCCCTTCAACTGAGAAGACCTTATGTTTATACAACTGTTATTATTAAGAAAACATAGCTTTCCTCACCGCGGTTCCTTTTGTGTCTGTGCTGGTTGGTGGCGGCAGTCTGAGATCTGTGGAATAGATCTCGCTCTGCCAGGCCATGAAGGCAGCGCTGTTTGCATAGTTGGCTTCAACTTGTAGGGTAGTTCCGTACCCCTGGCACAGGAATGCCAGTGACTGAACATGGTAGCAGGATAGGTGTAGGTGGTTGGCTCAGAGGCTTAGATTGATTTGAAAAGCAAAGCCAAGCCAAGCCATTGACAAAGTGATTGTGCTTTGATTTGCTTTATCTCCAGTGCTTTTCGATGAATGCGGTGAAGGGCTGAAGATAGATTTTTCATGGTGAAATGATGTTTTTTCAGTACCCTACTACTATTCTGTAATGATCCTGAAGCTTTCACATTCATGAAGAAGCTACTCACGTGCCTGAGAACAATGCTGTTTCCCCTCCTTGCCAGCAGCATCTTGGCCCTGGGCTGCACCACCAGCCAGGCGGCTCTTCTCTTCTCTGCCCGCAGTTCCAGTGACCCTCGGGGCCTGTGCTGTCAGCCAGCACCGGGAGGCAGTGCTTCGGGGGCTGGAGCTGTTCGCTCAGGCCCAGGTTGGCGTCTCTTTGCTCTGTCATCCTGATGGGTGGGAGAAACTGCAACCTCATTATTTTTTGCCTTTAAGGAAAGATGAAGGCAATTTAGACTGTTCAAGCTTAAAATTGTACCAAAGCCACAGATCACACTAAAAAGACCTGGTAAGAGATCCCACAGATTCTTTTGGTGTCTGTTTCAATATTCCACCCAAGAATTTGTAGCATCTCAGGCTCGTGTTTCTGCCTTGTTTCTTAGCTGTTACTCTTTGTTTCTATCTTGTTCCCATTTGGCATTTTCCGAAACTGAAGGCCAGAGGTATGCCACCACGGAAGGTATTAAAAGTTACCCATGAAGACTTAAAAACAGTATTCTAAAACACATTTGAGCAATGAGAGCAGTTATCAGAAAGGGATAGCGTTGAAACGGCCGATCCACTGTTTGTTGAGTTTAGTCTCAGTGTTCTGGAGTATGAGTTTGGGACTTGTGTGGATGCTGTGTAGAACTCCTGGTATTAGGAGAAATATAGAAATGGCACATGAATATTTTATTACATTTATGTAAATTTAATTTAAAAAATCATGAATGTGATTCAGACATTCCTTTTATGGTTCTGCCTGAAGTATAGCATTAAGTAGTTTTGCAACCATTTTTTTATTGATCATGCCCTAAATATCTTGGTAAAAGGTATTAAGTACCAAATTTTATGTATATAAATACTTTCAGAATCTTCATAGAAATATGCAACCTCAAAAGACAGAACATTTGCGAATTATCTTTTATATCAATTCATAAGACAACTTCTTAAGGAACTCTAGTTGAAGTTAATAAAGTAAATATGGTGTTCACATTTTCTATTATACAAACTGGGCACTCTGATAAAAAAAAAAAAAGAAACTTCAGTCACACTGGATATAGGGACATATAGGCAGTCATATGCTTCCTCCAGTATCTTTGCTTTGTAAAAATTAGCTTATCTAATATCAGCATTCACCAACAAGGATTAGTTTGGTGGTAGGTAAGGGAATGGTAGAGAAACAGTAATGTGATACTGTATAGAAAACAGGACTCTTAAGACAGGAAAACCTCCTCTGTCACTTACCAGATATGTGATGTGGGAGAAAATTGCTTTGCTTCTCTGAGCCACTGCTGCGGTAGTGTGTATGTGTATATATATACAGGTATATACACACACACAGATATGTATGTATATATATAAAGGCTGGACGGGGCCAGGAGGCAGATGGAATGGAGCTCAGGCACCCATTGTGAAACTGCTGGCGATGGAATCCCATGAGTGTTCTCTTTTCTGACCCTTAGCTTTTGTCATCTATGAAAACAATATAATATTCTCCAGGGTTTTCGTAAAAATCAAATGAGATAACGTGTATGAGTCTCCAGCACAGTGGCTAGCATGTAGTGGATACTCAAGACACTGTTTCTCTTCTCCCTTAAATGTAGGCTGTTTGCTTCTTGAATGAATCGAACGTAGCTTTTACTTTCCAAGTAGTTCTTTTCCATTACCTGAAAAGTTCATACAAAGTTCTAAAATAGGACTAAAAATAAAACACATAGGGGCTGGCACTATGGCGTAGCAGGGAAAACCACCACCTGCAGTGCTGACATCCCATATGGGAGCCAGTTGGAGTCCCAACTGCTCTACTTCCCATCCAGCTTCCTGCTAATGCTCCTGGGAAAGTAGTGAAGGATGGCCCAAGTGCTTGGGCCGCTGCACCCAAGTGGAGACCCAGAAGAAACTCTTGGTTCTTGGCTTCAGACCAACTCTGCTCCAGCAGCTGCAGTCATCTGGGAAATGAGCCAGCAGGTGGACGATCTCTCTCTGTCTCTCCCTCCCTCCCTCTCCCACCTCCTTTTCAAATAAATAAATAAATCTTTAAATAAATACATAAGTCAAACACGTATTCATAGCTTGGCAAGAGCTGGACAGTACCAGTGTTCTCACATTCTGGCAGCCTTTGTGTTGGTTATCTTAGACCTCTCTGAGATGGCAATGCAACGTCTGGAAAGCAGTCTCAGGGGTCACCTTCGTGCCTGGTGATCGCACCGCAGCTCCCAGGGGCTCCCGTCCTGCCCCAGGCCCCTGCTGTAGTTTGAGAGCCCATAGGAGCCTGCAGTCCCTCCCTCTATACTGTGGGGCACCCACATGGTTCAGGTGCAGAGCTGACAGGAATTTTTTTAAAAAATAAGATTTATGTATTTGAAAGGCAGAGTGATAGAGAGAGACAGGGAAATCTTTCATCCGCTGGTTTACTCCCTGCATGGGCACAATGGCCAAAGCCAGAAGGAGCCTGGAACGCCATCCTGGTCTCCCAGGTGGGTGGAAGGGGCCCAAGTGCTTGGGCTGTCTTCCACTGCCTTCACAGGAGCATGAGCAGGGAGCTGCATTGGAAGTGAAGTGACTGAGACTTGAACCAGCGCTCTGATAGGGGATGCTGGTGCCACAAGCAGTGGCTAAATCCATTGGGCCCCAGTGCCGGCCCTCCTCGCTAGATTCTGGCCGATCTGTTGGTTCTCCATTCAGAACCTTTGTCTTATCTGTGGACACCCAGTGAAGGTCTCTTGTGAACTCCGGCTGTCATGAGTGTACCACACCCCTTCGTAGCACATTGTGGCTCTTGCTGTTCTCTTGTCCCTCCCCAGGACGTTACCAATAAATATCTGACGTGACTGCGTTGAAGTGTGATCAGGCCAGCCTGCGTCTGGGGCTGCTGCTTTCTAGCCATAGTGTCTTGGGCTTTCGTTGACTTCTCTGAACCTCAGATGGGTCATCAGTAAAATGTGGTTCATAACAGCTCCACGGGAGATTGTTCTGGGCTGTGGTGAGTCAGGGTATACTAAGATACCTGATGCTCAGCACTCAACACTTGCCCCCTTTCTTTGATTTAGACTCGTGCCTCTGAACAAATGTGGACACGATGTAGACAGCTGGAAAGAAAACTAAAGGGCACCGCTGATCTGGATATTACTGCTGTTGGAGTTTCCGTTTTGATTCAGTGTCTTTGTTTCTTTTTTCGGGTGATTTTATTTTTAAGGGAGGAAATCATGAAATAAAACATGCCATTTCCTGATTCTGTGATTAAAATTCAAATGAGGTGGCTTGAAATTTTAAAATTTAGTACAGGTGGTTTCAGATACAGTTCCTTATTTCTGCATTAGCTCTTAACACAGCTGCATGGTGATAGGTTTATAGAATGCTCCATTTTGTCACTTTTTTTATGTATAAAAACTGCTGATTGTGTTTTGATGTGTGATGTATGGCTATCATATGGAACAAGGCTAAGGAAACCAGATGGAGATTAAACATAGCACAGTCCTCTGTTGTGAGCAACCGTAGAGGGTAGTTAACAGATTCACCCAGTTGGACTGTGGTCAGCTTTGCAAATGCGGCGATGAAGACTTGAGAACTGGCTTAAATGTGTGTCTTTAATCATTCAGCTTCAGCATGTGTGGTTAATGCAAAAACAATTGTTTATTGTTTTTGCAATCAGATTTGAAACAAAGCTTAGAAGAACCTTTGGCTTTGTTTGTAGCCAGCTACGGAAGACGCCAACGCATAACTGGCGAGGTTGCTGGTAGTAGATGGTATTTCCAGTAGTCAGCAATATCAAACCTTGGAAGGTCTGTGCTGTTTCACTCCAACCCCTAGTTTAGATATTTTAATGGATGTTTTAGGCAAAAGTTTAAATCCAGCCGTCTAGATTTAACCTGTTGCCTGGAGCTTTAAATGGTCACCGCCCCACACTACATCTTGAGAACCTTACCTCAATGGGGACGTAAAGTGTCCTTCTTGGTTAAGTGTAGCATTTCAGACCGTAATTAAGCTGCCATATGAAAGATATACTAACTTCCGAGGAGGGCGCTCTTCCTAACCGTCTTTATATATCATTTGTTTATTCAAGCATGTAAAACTTCAACAAGAGGAGGTAATTTTGCCTAGATTTCTTTATTTGAGTTGTTCTATTTGGCATTGGGTGGAACAGGGGAAAAATCATATTGAAAGTATTGTTCTGTTAATGAAGTTGCTTGTCCTTTTTTGTGCCAAATTTGGCAGGTAAAATTGCCATTTATTCTACTTGCTAGAGCTGGAGAATAGATTGCTGAGGCAAAGTAGCAATTTAGGTAATGATACCAAATACAACGTGCAGTGTTCCACGCATCTCCTGTTCTTGTAGATATTGACAGACCATTTTACTTTCTCGTTAGTATGGCACTATCTTCACTGACACTGTTTCCAGCAGTTTTCAACAGCTACATCAGTTTGCTTCAGTTGTAAAGTTTAAAAAAATAGCATGCTACTATTAATTGTAATAATAAACCAAAGTGCAGAGCCAGCGTTGTGGCATAGTAGGTTAGCCTCCCCCTGCTATGCCAGCATATGGGTGCCTGTTCGTGTCCTGGATGCTCCGTTTCTAGTCCCCTCTCCCTGCTAATGCACCTGGGAAAGCAGAGAAAGATGGCCCAAGTGGTTGGGCCCCTGCACCCGCGTGGGAGACTGGGAAGAAGCTCTGGACTCCTGGCTTTGGCCTGGCCTGGCCCAGCCCCGGCCGTTACGGCCATTTGGGTAGTGAACCAGCAGATGGAAGTTAACTCTCTCTTTCCTCCTCTCTCTGCAACTCTGCCTTTCAAGTAAATAAAATATAAATCTAAAACAATAAAAAAAAAAGTGAAGCATTTGACTCAAGGATAAATTGACTAAAAAGATTGCTGTTTTGTTGTGGACATTTCAGAAGTATCGCACGATTTTTTAAACTTATGACCAGTTACTTAAAATTTAAAAATAAATATGAAATATTTTCTGTTTGCAAATTATAAAGCATAAATTTTAATGAAAAATCTGGTTCTATTGGCTGAGCGTTGTGACACAGTGGGTTAAGGCACTGCTTGGAATGTCCATGCCCAGTATTGGAGTGCCAGTTCAAATCCAGGCTACTCCACTTACAACAAAGAAGCTTCCTCCTAATGCATCCTGGGATGCAGTGGAAGATGGCTCAAGTTCTTGAGCCCCTGCCATCCACATGGTAGATCCAAATGAAGTTTTGGTGTCTTGCTTCAGCCTTGCCCATCCCTGGCTATTGTGGCCACTTGTGGGGAGTGAACCAGCAGATGGAAGATTCTGTCTCTGTCCGTCTGTCTCCCTGTTTCTTTGTCTCTCCCTCTCCCTCTGTCACTCTGCCCTTCAAGTAGATGAAAATATTTTTTAAAGAATCTTTTTCTGAAATGGGAAAACATCTCAAAATAGACTGAACAGACTTTTTTGATTAGTTATGTGTTTAAATCAAATGTATAAATTATTTGCTAAATGTATTTGCTAGATTTGAAATGTTTTGGTTCAGTTCACTTATAAATATGTATTTATTTGAAGTAAGTATATAATTTACTAACTTTCTAATAGACTAGATTTTCCTTACTTGTATAACCTTAGGTTTAAAAACAAAAGTTATTACTATTGTAGTTTACAATATAATGACTAAACTTGTCCTTCCTAACCCTTGCTTCTCAAAAGAGTAATTTATTTGGAAAAATATACTGTGTGTGTTCGTGTGTGTGTGTTTAAAAAGCCAGTTGATGAACTTGTAGACTTGTGTTAACCTAGAAATATGATTGAGTATTGCTGGAACTTGGAATCATTCCTCTCTTTTTTCTGTGGCTAAACTAGCTGGTAGGCAGGTGCAGATGTTACAAAATCCAACATTGCAATTGACACTAATTGGCATGGTTGTTGGCAGCCTTATCAGAAAGCAAAGGGCTGAATGGCTGAATGGGTTTAGAGAACTTGAATGATAATAAGCATTTTTATATGCATCTTGAATTACTTTTGTGACCCAGACTAACAGGAACACTTTATTCTGACCTCATCCTTCAATGACTAGAAATTGCAGAAAGCACAATATGCAGTGTTCTGTGATTACTGATTGTTTTTCAGGTAACCTTTTATAGCTATCTGCCCTGCTGCCTGCTCCCTCCACCCCCCACCCCCAGCCCCACCTTGCCTCCTCTCCAAGTGTTCAAAGAAACCCAAGCGTATATGTGGAATAAAAAGGAGACAGCTATTACTGAATATTAAATTGTTATTTGACTAATTTGCTGCCAAAGCTTGATATAAGTCCTAGTAATTTAGGTTGAGCTTCAGAAAAAGTATCTTTTGATCTTATGAATGAAGTAAGAAGTAGTCAGGGCTTTGCTTCTTGATAGTCTTGGCAGATGAGCTAATCCAAAGGAATACAGAGGAAACAAGATTGGTGTTGAGTAGCCGTGTCCTGAACGTGGGTGCTGGACGTACAGAGGTTTATTAAGGGATTCTGCTTTACTATACATTGTAATTTTCCAGAACAGGAAAGTTGTTATTTGCTTATCTGTTTAACAAGCGCCATGAGCTTGTCCCCTGCTGTTGTAAGGTTTTTATATACTTGCCAGTTCCTTCCCAGGGTCTGCTCACCCTCCCCTAGTCTCTTTTTATCAAAAACTACACATCCAGGGGCCAGTGTTGTGGCGGCGGCAGGTTAATCCGCTGCTTGCCACGCTGGCCTCCCATATCAGAGCACCAGTTGGTGTCCCCGCTGCTCACATCTGATTCAGCTTCCTGCTAACACACCTGGAGAGCCTGTGGATGATGGCCCAGGACTCGGGCCCTTGCCACCCACAAGACCTGGGTGGAGGTCCTGGCTCCTGGCTTTGATCTGGCCCAGCTCTGGCTGTTACAGTTATTTGGGGAATGAATCAGCAGATGGAAGATCTCTTATTTCTGTCACTGTCTGTCTGTCTGTCTCTCTCTGTTACTCCGCCTTTCAAATAAATACATAAATAAATAAATCTTGTTCAAAAAATTATCCACCTACATTGAGAGCTACATAACCCAGTAAATTAATCAGTATGTTCCTGTTTAAATGAGTAGATTTCTAGGCAGTGAAGATTTTTTTAACTTAAAATTTTTTAAAAATATTTTTATTTATTTATTTGAAACTCAGTTATAGAGAGAGATGGGGAGGAACACAGAGGTGTTCCCTCTGCTGGCTTACTCCCCAGATGGCTGCAGTGTTCAGGGCTGGGCCAGTCCGAAGCCAGGAGCCAGAAATTTCATCTGGGTCTCCCATGTGGGTGGCAGGAGCCCAAGCATTTGAGCCATCCTCCACTGCTTTTCCTAGGCTGTTTAGCAGGGAGCTGGATCCGAAGTGGAGCAACTGGAACTCCAGCTAGCACTCATGGGGTGTGAGAGCTGCAGGAGGCAGCTTTACCCACTCTGCCATAGTGTTAGCTTCTAAAAATTTTCTGAAAACTTATTTATTTGGAAGACAGAGGGAGGGAGGGAGGGAGGGAGGAAGGAAGAGAAAGAGAGAGAGAGAGAGGGAGCGGGAGAGGGAGAGGGAGGGAGGGAGAGAGATTGATTTTGTCTACTGATTTATTCCCCAAATGGCCACAATGGCTGAGGCCAGACCAGGAGCTCCATCTAAGTCTATGTGGGTGCAGGGACCCAGGCACTTGGGCCTTCTTCCACTACATTCCCAGGTGCATTAGCAGGGAGCTGGATGGGAAGTGGAGCAGCTGGGATGTGAACTGGCACCCATAGGAGATACTGGCATGAACAGGTGGCTCAACCCACTGTGCCGCAGTGCCAGCCTGCGGTGTGGATTTTAATGGGAGATTTCTAAAGACTCTGCCTTCATCAGAAGGACTGGCTGTTAGGTTGGAAGTGTCAGTCATTGTGTAGACCGCCCTTCAGTCACTTCAGGTAGTATGTAGTGATTGCTCTTGTTCTTTTTATTAGAAGTGATCTTTCTTTCGTTCGTTCTTTCGTTCTTTCTTTCTTTCTTTCTTTCTCTCTCTCTCTCTTTCTTTCTCTCTCTCTCTCTTTCTCTCTCTCTCTCTTTCTTTCTTTCTTTCTTTCTTTCTTTCCTCCTCCCCTCCTCCCCTCCTCCCCTCCTCCCCTCCTCCCCTCCTCCCCTCCTCCCCTCCTCCCCTCCTCCCCTCCCCTCCTCCCCTCCCCTCTCCTCTCCTCC
Organism: Oryctolagus cuniculus; assembly: GCF_051225735.1. Lineage (NCBI taxonomy): Eukaryota > Metazoa > Chordata > Mammalia > Lagomorpha > Leporidae > Oryctolagus > Oryctolagus cuniculus. Next base: position 12,307,392 of record NC_142875.1, on the reverse strand, counting down.
CCTCCCCTCCCCTCCCCTCCTCTCCTCCCCTCCCCTCCCCTCCCCTCTCCTCCCCTCTCCTCTCCTCTCCTCGGGCCATCCTCCACTGCACTCCCTGGCCACAGCAGAGAGCCGGCCTGGAAGAGGGGCAACTGGGACAGAATCCGGCGCCCCGACCAGGACTAGAACCTGGTGTGCCAGCGCCGCAAGGTAGAGGATTAGCCTATTGAGCCGCGGTGCCGGCCAAAAGTGATATATTTTTCTTAAACAGAAATATTTTCTAAAAGACATTTCTTTTCTTTAGGTGAGCTAGGCAAGGTTTAGCTTATGTTTGCTCATGTAGGCATTTCTAGACTTTTTTTAAAAAAAGATTTATTTATTTAGGGGCCAGTGCTGTGGCTCAACGTTAGGTTAAAGCCATGGTGTGCAGTGCCAGCATCCCATATGGGCGCCAGTTCAAGTCCTAGCTGCCCCACTTTTGATTCACCGCCCTGCTAATGCACCTGGGAAAGCAGCAGAAGATGGCCCAAGTCTTTAGGGCCCTGCACCCACGTGGGAGATCCTGAAGAAGCTCCTGGCTATGGACTGTCCCAGCTCTGGCTGTTGCAGCCATTTGGGGAGTAAACCAGTGTATGGGAGATCTCTCTGTGTGTCTCTCCTTTCTCTCTCTCTCTCTCTCTCTCTCTCTCTGTTTACTCTGCCTTTCAAAGAAATTTATTTATTTGAAAGGCAATATGACAGAGAGAAAGTGTGACCTCATCTATCTGTGGTTCTTCCCCCAAATGTCTGCAACATCCAGGGCTGGACCAGGCTGAAGCTGGGAGCCAGGAACTCTATCCAGGTCTCCTGCATGGGTGGCAGGGACCCCAGAACTAGAGCCGTCATCTGCTGCCTCCCAGGCACTGTAGCAAGGAGCTGGATCACTAGCGGAGGAACCTGGACTTGAGCCAGCTCTATGATATGGAATGTGGATGTACCAAGTGGCAGCTTAACTTGTTATGCCACAAAGTCTACCCCTATTTCTATGTGTTTGATCACCTGCTGCACCCTCCTCAATAATTTAGAATTGCCTGTGTTAAAAAGTAGAGCTGAGACGGTTTCCTTTTCTCACAGGTTCCTTCCTGTTGGCAAAGAGGTACTGAAGGAGAAAGGTTTCCTAGAGGTTTTGTCTTGGAAGCTAAGAGCTGAGAACAGTTTCTGGACCCTGCTTTTCTGTCTGCTGCACATTACCCAGGGAGTCATAATGCATGTTCTGTACTGTGCTGTTGACCCAAGACCTCTTGAGAGTTAGCATAAGTGATTGTCAACTTTTTAGAATTTATTCAGGATGTGAAGAAACCAATGTAACTTTTTAAACTATTGTTTTCTATAAATTTTGTCTTTTCTGAGAATCAATTAGATTCGATCATTTTCATATCTCACAGTGGCATTAGTTGAAATATTTAAGATTTTTTAATAGTTTAATAAGTAAATAAAATATACCAAATGATATCACTACTCTTTTTACAATTTGTACCTCTGGAGGTCTTCAAGAATGAATGTAGCTTACTCATTAATTCCTTGTACTATGCATAGTCATTTTCCATTCATGCCTTTCCTTGTTAGCTTTCAGTTTGGCTATTGTCTTTGTGTTATATCTGGTAACTCCTACCAAAACTGATGTATGTTAGCCATGTTCTTTTTCAAGACTCCTGGAAAAGTGCCAGTCTTATTCTTTCAGTTTGGGAACACATTTTACAAATATTAGAGTAGCCTTACTTTGTTCCAGTCATCAAAATTAAAAGGATTTATCTTACAACTTGAATGGATAGTTTTATTTTTATGGTCATGAAAGTGAAACCCTAGAAATGGGATAAAATTTTAAGTAATTTTGTTATTGTCTGCTTCTCTTTAAATGAGCTAATTTTTTTTCCAGAAATGCTAATCACCTAAGGGGCTGAGCTCGAAGTCTGGTGACTTAGACTTTTTTTTAAAAAAAGATTTATTTATTTATTTATTTGAAAGGCAGAATTACAGAGAGGCAGAGGCAGAGAACAAGAGAGTCTTCTATCTGCCAGTTCACTTCCCAGATGGCCGCAACAGCTGGAGCTGTGCTGATCCAAAGCCAGAAGCCAGGAACTTCTTCTGGGTCTCCCACATGGGTGCAGGGGCCCAAGGACTTGGACCATCTCCTACTTTTTTTTCCAGGCCATAGCAGAGAGCTGGATTGGAAGTGGAGCAGCTGGGACTAGAACCGGTGCCCATATGGAATGCTGGCACTGCAGGCGGTGGCTTTACCTGCTATACCACAGCGCTGGCTGCTTAAATGAGCTATTTTAATCACACATGGATTTGTACCTGTGAGTGGGTTATGGAACATTTATTTCCACATAGATTTTGTGTAGGTTTTGCAGTATAAAAGGCTTAATGAAGTCTTTATGTAACTGAAATCTGCTATTGAAAGTGAATATGTATTCTTAAATATAGGTGTTATCAACAGTGAGAGCCACAGCTTTGTTTCAGGGTGTCATCTGTAGGTCATAGTCCTCTTCTTTGCTCGCTTTGGTTCAGCTGCTCAGCTTCAATTTAGTTGAAGCTGATTTAGGCCAGCTTGGTGGTGAGGTCTACAATTCAGCATCGTAAGGATGGTGGGGACCTTTCTAGAACACCCCTTTTCTATGCTTTGGGAGGGAAAGAGGAGCAGGGGATGAGGTCTAGACACCTTGGTTCTCGTTTGATTCTAGGCATTCTGCGTGCCACAGCTGTACTCTGAGCCTCAACACTGTGTAACTGAATTAGGTCACTGTTATTTTAGGGCAGTAGATACTTATCAAAGATCTGTCTGTCTGTGAGATTGATGCACAGTGCTAAGCTATTCTTGAAGGACAGGTGTCAGCCCACCTTCATGAACTTGGCCTTTCACTGGGGGGTGTTGGGACTAATCCAGTGATGATTTTTCTGTCCAGGGAGGTGTGACATCATCCTCATTAGCTGTGTCACAGCTGACACTCTTGGTTTTTCTCATTTTTTTTCTGTTAAAGTATATAAACTTCATGCATTTCATGTACACAGATTTAGGAGCACAGTGATCCTTCCCCCCCTACCCTCCCTCCCACCTTCATTCCTCTCCTTCTCCCATTCCCACTCTGAGTTTTTACAAAGATTTATTTTCAGTTTAATTAATGACCATAAAGTTAACCCTACACTAAGTAAAAGAGTTCAAATAGTATGAATAGTAAAAACACTATTCCTCAACAGAAGAGACAAAGGCTATAAAGAATCATCAAATCTCAAAATGTCCATTTCAGTCCAATATATTACATTTTAGGTACTCTATTAGTTATTTTGGATCAGGGAAAATATGGTATCTGTCTTTTGGGGACTGGCTTATTTCACTAAGTTTAATGGATTCCAGTTGCATCCATTTGGTTGCAAAAGACAGGATTTCTTTTTTTTTCTACAGCTGAGTAGTACTCCATAGTGTGTATTGTCGCTCCCCCTCTTCATGGAGGAGCAACACAGGACCCTGCGCTGTTCTTTTGTCTGCTCGGCCCTCCCCGGGTTTGCTGCTGGTTCTTCCCGGGTTGGCTACCGTCCCTTCCACCTCCGTGGAAGGGCGGTTCCCCCTGGCCACTTTCCCCACTTCCGCGGGGGAGCGGCACACTGCTGGCCGGCTCTCTCGGGGGCTGCACAGGTGTTCCTTCAGATAGATGTTCCTTCAGATGTTCCTGGTGCATGTTGTCTCTCTCCTCCTTTATAGTCCTCTTCCACCAATCCCAACTCTGCTACCCACACGCCGAGTACGCTGCTCTCCTCCAATCAGGAGCAGGTCCTACAGTTTATTGGTTGAACTGGAGGCAGCTGTGTAGAAGCTGTTTCTCCCTTCTCAGTGCCATATTGTGGGAGAGCAGATGCATAGAATAAGTCTTAATTCCAGTAACTTAGTCTAGTCCGGGTTGCTCCCCACAGTGTATATACCATAATTTCTTTATCCAGTCAACAGTTGATAGACATCTGGTTTGATTCCATATCTTAGCTGTTGTGAACTGAGCTGCAGTAAACATGGGGGGTACAGCTTGCTCTTTCCTATGCTGATTTCTTTTAATTTGGGTAAATTTCCAGAAGTGGGATGACTGGGTCATATGGTAGGTCCATATTCAGATTTCTGAGGTATCTCCATACTGTCTTCCACAGTGGCTGCACCAGTCTTCTAGCTGGATGGGATGACTAGTAGGATAGGAAATAGCAGGAAGAGTCTGTATTTGTCTTAGTGGTTGGTGGCAGAATGTGAGGAGCTCGACTAGAGAGACATCGGCATAACAGGAGGGAACGAGGGAGCACACAACAGATGGTGCCTGCAGTGTCCTTTGGAGTCCCTCAGGTTTGTCATCTCTGCTTGTGATGTGATTCGGTAAACCCATTTCTCCTGATTGGCTTGATAATTAGCTTTTTTTTTTTTTTTTTTTGACAGGCAGAGTGGACAGTGAGAGAGAGAGAGACAGAGAGAAAGGTCTTCCTTTTGCCGTTGGTTCACCCTCCAATGGCCGCCATGGCTGGTGCGCCATGCTGATCCGAAGGCAGGAGCCAGGTGCTTCTCCTGGTCTCCCATGGGGTGCAGGGCCCAAGCACTTGGGCCATCCTCCACTGCACTCCCTGGCCACAGCAGAGAGCTAGCCTGGAAGAGGAGCAACCAGAACAGAATCCAGCACCCCGACCGGGACTAGAACCCGGTGTGCCGGCGCTCAAGGTGGAGGATTAGCTTAGTGAGCCGTAGTGCCGGCCGATAATTAGCTTTCAATATGGACTGGTCTCATAATCTATTCTCTAACTTCTAACCATGGGCATGTTAAAGTAGACACAAAGGTGAGAGAATGGCACAGTGAGTGCCATTTACTGTTTACCACTCCTTGCACACCTTTTTTTAAAATATTTTGTAACATGCTGAAATCTTCTAAGTTGATATTTTTTATTTTGTTGAGTTGCAAAAGACTAACTATGTTTTAAATTCTCAAAACTATATCCACGATCACTCAAGATACTGTTCCTTTTCTCCTCTAAAAGAAACTTGTTTCTAAATTTTACATTAATGTCAAATGGGTTCACCCTATTTGTTAAGGCACTGTCATGTTCTTTTTCTATAGTATATGCCCTTTGACTTACTGTGGAATATATTTAGGGTAGCAGATTATAACGGACAAATTGAGAAAAAAGAAAGCAGCAAAGCTTTTTAGCTGGATAATGGGAGTCATTTTCCAACCATCTTTGAAGGGAGTTGCAAATATAGCATGAATCGAGGCTAAAATAAAGCAGCCTGAGGTGTCAGTGTGAACTCACGGTGTTTTATAGATGGATATAGAAATAGATAAGGATGTATTCACTTGGTGACTGACATCACAGTGAACATACATGTCAGAAACCCTCTTAGTCCATGATAAAATAGCCTCACAGGCAAAGGGACAGATTGACAATGTAGGAAAGCTCAGTATCACCTTGGTGGTATTCCTGCTAAACATGCATGAATCTTGAAGAAGCATATTCTTGAATTGAGGGATACTCTAGAAGATAACTGGTCTGTAGTCTTAAATGTCCCATGAATTTGAAAGAATGTCAGTTTATAAGACATTTATACAATTTATGATATGACCACACAGGCTCTTTTACCACTGGGCCAAATGCCTCACTTTAGGTCATGGAATTTCATTGAGGGGCATCAATAAAATTTTGTGGTGGCAAAATCATCTGAAAAGCAAAAGAGATTCTAGTAGGAAAGAAGTCAAATAAGAAAATAAACAGTCAAGGAGGTGTTTGTGGAAGAACAAACAGAAGTAGGTCTGTTTGAAAAGGCAGAAAAACTGTTGGAGAGTAATCCTGATCGTGGCAGAAGCCCGTGGCGTCCCTAAGCTGAGATGCCGACACTGATGCATACTGAGGGGTTCTTGTGAGTGCTGTCCTTGCTGCTTGTCTTCCTCCCCACCACCCTAGGACATGCATTTGCTGTTGGAGGAAATGGAGACATGAGCAAAGAAGGGGGCTTGTGGAGCTGAGGTTCTTAATGTGAGTGTTCTGACTATGGACGACACATGGGCTACACAGAGACACAGAATTTTACCCCGTCTGGCAAGAGAGCTTCAGTCGCACTGTATATTAACCTACTGTACCTGGAGTTTTTGATTGAGTGGATATAATTTGCAATATTATCTACAGAGAATGACCTTATCACACCAATACAAAAGAAACTACTACTATAATTAAACTGTAGGCAAAATCACAGGATATTTTAAACTGTAAACCTAAAATTAAAGTTGTTACTGATCAATTAATGAGGTGATAATTAAACAGAAAAGAGTCACCCTGGCTGACTATAAATCACTACCTAAAATTTGTTTTTGCATTTTGCATCCTTTGAGATATATTTAATTATATTTATAGCATGTGTATATTTATTTTTTAGTATTTAAAAGGTTATTTATTTATTTGAAAAGCAGAGTTAGAGGGAGAGAAAGAGACAGACTGAGAAAGAGATCTTCCATCCACTAGTTCCCTACCCAAGTGGCCACAATGGCTGGAGCTGGGCATTCCAAAGCCAGGGACCAGGTACTTCTGGGTCTCCCACATGGGTACAGGGACCCAAGCACTTGGGCCATCTTCTGCTGCTTTCCCAGGCACATTAGCAGGGAGCTGGATCAGAAGTGGAGCAGCTGCGACTCGGACCGGTAACCATACGGGATGCCAGCACCGCAGGCACAGTGCTGGCCCCACACATGCATATTTTATATAATCTTTGTGACAGACTGACAGAGCTTCACCAATGTTATATGTAATTCCTCTTGATATATTTGTTGTTATTACATGTATTTTTGGAGGAGAAATGAGACAGTTGCCAAGGTAATGATGATAAAAAAAAAAAATGAAAAATGGTTGTCTCCTTTAGTCTACATAAAACCATCATCTCATTTCTATATGAAAGTTCACCAAGGTATCATACCTATATTTTATAATGGTATTATAGTAAATAGAAAACATTTCCTTTTTGCATTATGTTAAGGTATAAGACTTTGTTACAGTTCATACTGCAATGTTGACAATTATTATTATATATCATGCAAATGTTTGAGTTTTATCCTATTTAATCAGAGAAATAAACATTGAGGGGCTGGCGCCGTGGCTCACTTGGTTAATCCTCCGCCTGCGGCACCAGCATCCCTATGGGCACCGGTTCTAGTCCTGGTTGCTCCTCTTCTGGTCCAGATCTCTGCTGCGGCCTTTGAGGGCAGTGGAGGATGGCCCAAGTGCTTGGGTCCTTGCACCCACCTGGGAGAGCAGGAAGAAGCACCTGTCTCCTGGCTTCGGATTGGCGCAGCACCGGCCGTGGTGGCCATTTGGGGGGTGAGCCAACAGAAGGAAGACCTCTCTCTCTCTCTCTCTCTCTCTCACTCTACCTGTCAAAAAAAAAAAAAAAAAAAAGAAAAAAAGAAATAAACGTTGAAGCAAGTGATTTAGCAAGGTTATTAGACCTACAAATGATAGGAAAACTGTGCGCTTCTTATTGTCAGTGTCTTAGTTTTAGAATTTCAAAGGATGTTTGTGTTTTTCATGTTCGGCATCCGCTAATGTGGAATTCAGCCAACTACAGTAATGTGAGAGGATGGTAATATTCCAGCCATTCCAACTGCATGATATACAGATTCCTTATTAATAAAGAGTATATGCTGTACCTCATCTATTTGGTATTCAGTTTAATAATCGTGTTTTCCGTTAGCCGTAGTTCAGAGCTGATTCGCAGGGGCAGGCAGTGAAGACGCTGCCGGGACACCTGCGGTCCGTGTCAGAGGCGTGGGTTTGAGTCCTGGTCCGCATCTCACTCCAGCTTCCTGTAATGTACACCCTAAGAGACGGCAGGTGGTGGCTGAAGTACTGGGTCTGTACCACCAACCTGAGGGACTGACACTGAATGCTGGGCTCCTGCCTTTGGCCTCGCTCAATCCAGCTGTTGGATTCTGGGGAGTGAACCAGCAGATGGAATCAATCAATATCTTTGTCTCTCCCTCTGCCTTCTGAGTAAAATGAAAATAAATAACAATTTTGAGAGAGAAGAACTAAAATAACCAGGAATAAACATCTTTGTCTAGAACCATCTTTCAAGGCATAGGCACACAGTGGGCAACTCCTGCACACGAGCACAGGTAAGCTTAGTATTTGTTACTTGGGCTTTAACATGGGAATTTAAAGGAGTATTACAAGGTAGTTGTTCCTGTAAATCATTTTTAGGATTCTATCCGGCCTGAGCATCAAATCAGAAAATGGCAGCTGTTTTCTACTTTGTGCCATCTGATCATTTTTAAGATAAGCTGGGAAAGCCTATCAAAGCAGCAGGAATTAGTTATTTCTTTCTGAGAATTAGTTATAGCTTGATCGGCAAATCTTTTTTATTTTTTGTATTCTCTTTAGAAATGGAAGCAAGATTTATGATCAAAGTCTTTCTAAAATAGTGGAATAGCTGTTTTTTTTTTTTTATCTTAAACAGCTCTGCGCAGTGCTAATCTCCTTAACATTTGATGTGAAGAAGTTAGAATTTACGTATGACAGAAAAAGAAGATGTGTTATAGCCCTGTCTTCTCAGAGTTTTACTTCTTTTGGCAATATGTGTTAGCTTTGCACTCTTGATGTTGAATAAAAATTTTAAAACTGCTCAGCAGGCTCCCACTGCCAGTAGGTACTATAATATTTGAACCATGTCACGAGGTATCTGTGTGGAAGTGCTTTTTTTGTTTTTATTGGTAAAGGATGTCAGTAATCGCTCTCATATGTCAAATTAATTTAGGGTGTGCACTTTTTCCCCTTATGATGACGTAGATAGGAAAATGGAATGTTCCAAACAGCTCCTGGAAAGTGCTCCGCACCAGCACTGTGTGTACTGCAAGTGTGGTAAAATGCTCCCAGTGGCTACAAAGTCACAGGTGGATTTTAAATGTGAGGAAATGTCTTCTTGAAATGGAAAGAAATCATGTTTTTAAGCTGATTTTAAATATCACAAAAGTTCTTATAATGAATAATTTTCAGCCAAAGCTGTGTCTGATTAAGCCCAGGGACGGTGTTGGGAACGTCATGCACGCTGACCTGAGTGTCGTGACGTCCCCTTGCCTGATTGATCCGATGCTGACACCGGTCCTTCAGATGCTCACGTCCTCTCCTGGGGACTGCAGAACCGTGGGGCACTGATGTCCTTAGAGCAGGCAGTGGGGCCCGCTGCCTTTGTCTGGAGTTCATGCCTCCCCAAAGCGCAGCACCCCTGTTGCTCCTCATGTGCGCTTTTCCCGCTTTGATCTCTGTTTTTGTAGATGGTCGTTTTCATGTTTACACGAGATTGTTGGGGCAGGAGAGTGGAGAAGCAGATGGAGCAGAAGCGTCTGTGGGGCAGGGGGTGGCTCGTGACTGGGGGTGGTCGCGGGGTGCGAGCAAGACGCTGGGCTAAGGAGGCAGCAGTGGTGCTGGGCAAAGCCGGCGAGGGCCTCCGTCCTCCATTCGTTCCTACATCCGTTTGCTCTGCTCCACTGTGGAACCTCTCCGCCGCCTCAGTCCTTCCCTGTGGCCGCTGGCTCCGCCTGCTTTGTGACCAGCAGACTCCCCTGTCTCAGCCTGTTCCCGAACGTTCCACCGTTTCTGTCAGCCGCGTGACCCCAGAGGTGGGATGTGAGACGCTGCTCTTCTCCTAATGTTGCTGTAGGCCCCTGTTTCCCTCTCTGGCCAACTCTTTGTGCTCAGAAACTCACTTTCAGTCACCTCCCTCCCTCCCCTCTTCAGTCCCTGGGTCTCTCCCCTCTTCACACTCTGCCTCTGCACCCCTCCCTGCCCCCACTGGTCCCTGGGCCTTCCCCCTCACAGGCCCTGCTCTGTTGGTTTGCCCTTTCTCCAACTCGCAGACCCTGGCCTACTGTTAAAGTGGCTCACGTGTGAGTACCCTCGATGTCTTCACCCCTCACCCAACTGAGGAGAACTCGGGCTTGGCTCTCCCTGAGCATGGCTGCAGGAGGTCACATTCCAGGGCAGGGTGACATCCTGCTCTGTGTGTCCTGGCGGCAGCCGAGCGTCCAGTGCTGCCCAGGCTTGTGCTCATCCCACTTTCCTTCCCTGACCTGAAATCACTTCTGAATACCCCTGTCTCTGTGTTGCCAGTGCTCTGGACCTGGTCACCTACTTTTATTGCATTTGATTTAGTCACTTTTTAAAAATGATTCATTTGTTTAGTTGAAAGGCAGAGTTATAGAGAGAGGGAGGGAGAAACACACAGAGAGATCTTCCACCTGCTGATCTTTCTCCAAATGGCTGCAGTGGCCAGAGCTGGGCCTATCCTAACCTAGGAACCAGGAGCTTCTTCTGGGTTTCCCACATGGGTACGGGGGCCCAAACACTTGGGCCATCAGCCGCTGCTTTCCCAGACACATTAGCAGGGATCTGAATCGGAAGTGGAGCAGCCGGGACTCAAAACTGATGCCCGCATAGAATGCTGGCAATGCAGGCAGCACTTTACCTGCTGTGCCACAATGCTGGGCCCTCAGTCTTCTTTTTTTTTTTTTTTTTTAAAGATTTATTTATTATTTGAAAGGTAGAGTTACAGAGAGGCAGAGGCAGAGGCAGAGGCAGAGAGAAAGAGAGAGAGCAGTCTTCCATCTGCTGGTTTACTCCCTAAATGGCTGATCCAAAGCCAGGATCCAGGAGCTTCCTTCAGGCCTCCCATGTGGATGCAGGGGCCAAGCACTTGGGCCATCTTATGCTGCTTTTCCCAGGCCATTAGCAGCGAGCTAGTTGGAAGTAGAGCAGCCGGGACTCAAACCAGCACACATATGGGATGCTGGTGCTGCTGTGCCACAGCGCCAGCCCGCAGTGGAAACTTCTTACCTTAAAAGAGACAAATCAAGAAGCAGAAGAGTTTTCAGATATAAGTGACGGAAAGAATATGGTTTTTTTTCTCCAAAAGATTTATTTACTTGAATGTGTCACACACACACACACACACACACACACACAGAAGGAGAGGGGGAGAGAGGGAGAGAGGGAGAGAGGGAGAGAGGGAGAGAGGGAGAGGGAATCTTGCATCTGCTCATTTACTCTCTAAATGCCCCCCAACCAGCTCAAAGTCAAGAGCCAAGAACATCTAGTTTCCCACATGGCTGGCAGGGACCCAAAAGTTGGTCCATCATTTGCTACCTTCCTAAGAGGCTAGATCAAAAGCTGAGGAACCAGGACTCAAATTGGCACTCTGATATGGGATGCGGGTGTCCCAAGCAAATGGCTTAGCATGCTGCGCCACCACACCCACCCGAGAACTGATTTTGATGCAAGAAGTAATAGTTCTTAGGTCTATGGTTTCAGTTTTGGTTAAAAAAAGAAAAAAGGAGGGCTGGGGTCATCTGCTAAGCCTACAGGTTAGTATTACTATTATAATCAATTTAAATTGGTACACTTGAGTCCTAGGTCTAACGATGTAGTGTGAAATCTTTAGGTTAGTGTCTAAATTAGAGATGCTTTCCTCCGGATGGTTTCTAGAATGTGAGGCACTTTTATGTGATGTCTGATACTCTAGCACTGGCCCAGTGCTGGGATGTCTAGATAACATCGTCTGCATTGAGAAGTGTAAGATGTGTCTGAGCCTCTGGGTATTATGTCATTTCACTGTTCTATATTTCTTTTTATCCCCACATTGGATTTGATTTAATTTGTTAGCTGTTACTGTTTGTTAAGATTTAAGAAAAATCTTAATGATTTCTAACCATAAACTGAGCTGCTTGAGCAAAACAAAAATCTCTTTAGACTCTTGTAGTTGCCATGCCAGGAATTAACTGTCTAAATATATCTGCAATAAAAGGGCTCTGCCATGAAAAAGCCCAGAGCTTCCACCCTGTCAGCTGCCTCTGTCACTGCTGGTTCAAGTCCCTCTTTCTCAGATGAGGGAGAGGTGTCCAAAACACATTGGAAAACTGGGTGTTCTAGAGGAAATCAGTAAATGTACAACCAGAGGAGTTGAAATGAGTATAAATACAGTTTTAAAAAAAGATTGATTTATTTACTTGGAAGGCAGATTTACAGAGAGGAGAGAGAACTGCTGCCCACTGGTTCACTCCCCAAATGGCCCCAGTGACCGGGGCTGCACTGGTCTGTGCGGGGCCGAAGCCGAGAGCTTCATCCCAGTCTTCCACATGGATGCCTGGACCCAAGTACTTACTCTGCTTTCCGGGGCACATTAGCAGGAGCTGGATCGGAAGTGGAGCAGCCAGGGCTTAAACTGATGCTCATATGTGATGCCGGTGTAGCGACTAGCAGCCAGTCTCTAAATGCAATTTTAAAAAAAGAAACAGCTTCTCTTTATTGTGAGCCTAATAGGGAAAAGTCTGACATAGCTGTTCAGCACATGTTATAAAGACAGACAAACCTAGTCTGCTCATACTTCTCTTTCCTTAAAAACATTTTTAATATGTAATGCTTATATAGCAAACATAATTTACAAAGTGTCAGTGGCTTTTCAATGAGAAGCAAGCCCCAGGCATCACTTTTCCTCAGCCTTCCTGCTGCGTTTACGCCTTTGTCCATAATCAGTGCGTCTAAAGCCGTACATGTAGAGTTGTTTTCCTAACAAACGATCACACACATACTGTACCAGTACCTTTCTGTACTTGGGGGAAGGGCTGGTTTCATGTCAACATATGTGGAGATAGAGATACTTGATTTTTAAGGAAGAACAGTAAGTTCTTATGTGCTATAGGATATTTATAAGACACACTTAAAGGGAACCTTGGCTGGGTATAAAACTGAGGAGCATTTGTTTTTGTTTTTCAGTATATGGTCTGCATTTCTCTGTGGTCCTCTTTATCATTGTTGTTCATGGGAGATTAGGCCCAAGTTTTTTCTTTTCTTGTACATAATTTCTTATTTCTGCCTAAATACCCATACGATTCTTTATTTAGACTTGAAGTTCCATAAACACCATCAGTCTACAAATTCAAAATTTTATTTATTTTGAAAAGCCTTACCATATCTACTACTTGACATTCTTTGTGCTCTGTAAGCCTCATTAAAGATGGTTGTGTATTCTTGTTGTTCCTACTCTTCCTCTTCCATATTTGTTGTCTTCCTTTACATTGGTTTTATATTACTTTTTTTTTTTTACTACTTTTAATAGGATTTCTTTGTGTCCCTTTCTTTCTTTTTAGTTGTATTTATTCTATTTTTGGTTGTCTGAATGTGGCTTTCATCTCTATAATGTTATTTTTCTCTTCGTTTTTTTCTGAGTTCTACCAGAGCTTGATTTTCATTTCCTTCTGTTGTTGTATAATCTCTTCTTTGAACCTTTGTTTTTCTTCTTTGAGCTCATTCTTTTAAAGAGGGGTCACATTTCCTACGGTTGCCTTTGAGACTTGGGAGAATTATTTATCTGAACTCTTCCTGTGTTTCTTTGAGTAGTTCTTCTTGTGTTATAAGCTCTTAATTTACCTTTTTCTCATATAATTTCCCCCCAAATTGTGTGCAAAGATGCAGTCTTGGTTATTTTCTGATCATTGCTTATGTTGTGCGAAGGTGAGGCTGGGTGGAAGCCGGGGCAGCTTGCAGCGTTGCCGGGGCTTGCTGTCCTTGGTGTCTCTAAGTCTGTCATCGGTTCCTTCTGCCCTAGAGTTCATCTTGTATTGGTTGTTGGCATAGAAAAGGTGGGGTGATTCTTTCTGTCAGGTCTCAGTGTGTACCTGAGACCTGCATCTGTATTGTGTCTGCATCTGCTCCTTTGCTTGCCCTTGGATGATGAGCTGGGTGGAAGCAGGATAAACGACAGAATAAGGCAACAAGAATTCCATTCAGTCTGCCTCCACCCTCCATGGTGTTAAACTGCAGATCGAAGGGACACTGTCCGCCTCTCCTGGGGCTTACCTTGACCTCTCGACTTTGCTCATCTAATGATAACATGAGTGGAATCAGCATTGCTGTTGTTCAGAGTAGCATATCCTGGAGAATCTGCATACTGGAGAGGATGTGAAAAGGCACGCAGTGGCTTTTAGCCTGCCCTCATTCAGTGTTTGCAGAAATGTTTCACAGTTTATGATTACCATGAACTATGAAATTTATGTCCATCAGCTGTGTAGTTATGACAGCTTCTTTGCTCTGGTTGTATAGTGAAGTTGCAGATGTTCATCCATTGCTTATCAGGTATACAAGAATATATAACTCCTTTATTTTCTATCACTAGTAACTTCCTCCTAAGTCCCCTACCTTTGCAGGGGGTGAGGGGCTCAAGCGGAGAAACTTATGGGTAAACACACAAGACCTTGGCCTCTTTGGGCTTAAATAGTCTCTTTCAGGTAACACAGTGTGTCAGGTTTCTTCCCCTGTCCCCAGCTTCCAGTGAAGGGTGGGGGCTGGGTGCTTGGTGAGAGGGGCCTCGAGAAATGGTGGTGAGACCTGCTCCAGGAGCGGGATAGGGAGAAGGAGAACTCAGCCTCGGGGCTGCCCTGGGAGTTCTTTGCTGGTAGGGCCTGGACAGGTGACTGCCGTCCGCTGAGTCATGCCGTGGGTACTGAGGACATGGAGTGGTCTGCTGCCCCACAGTTCCTAGTCTTTGCCTGCAGTCACACACCCACTCATCATCCCACTGGATTCCTGCCGTGCTGCCCTGGGATCATCTGCAGCCACTGTGGCTCCCATAGAGGAACACCGTGTCCCTAGTGGTGGGCTTTATTAGATGCCCATAACCTCCCCTGACTTATGTCCCAGGAACAGACTTCAGAACATTTTCGCCAGCCTTCCTCCATTACCGTCCCGTCCCCCGTCCCCCCCCGCCCCCACACTTGTCCCCAAGGGTCCAGCAGAAGAGAAAACAGCTGGGGCTGAAACGTCGTTTTCATGAGTGTCTGGTGAGAGAATTAAGTGACAGTGAGGGGATTGTTGGGGATCATATGTGAGTCCTTCAAAACGTTTATGGAAAATGCAGAGTGTAAGCAAACTGGACATGGATTTCAAGTTGTTTTTTCTTTTACACCCGAATAAACTGACCTTTTAATTCCGTTTTCCATGAAGTTTTTTGAAGTACCCTTGTATATCTGGGCTGTGCTACACGTTTATTTTGAAACTTGAATGAACTTAATTATCCCTTTGTTAGGTTGTCTGCTTGAGACTTCAAAGTAATAGTGTTATTGTATTTTTGGTTTTTTTTCTTGCCTCTCATGTATTAGGGAAGAACCATCAGTGAGTAAAAAGAAAGAACTGGTAGTACTTTCTATTTTAAATTATCTTTGTTTTTTTTTTCTTTCAATTGCTTTTATGTTATTTGTTTAGAAATTAAGTTTTTTCTCTTAGGAATATTCGTGTTGAAAGATTATGAGTTTTTTTTTTCATCTTTCTGAATGATGACTTGATGAAGTTAGTTATTTATTATTGACCAAAAATGACAAACTTTGCAAAGTTTGAATGGACTTTTGATCCTCAACACCAAAGAATTTTGCCTAATTAAAGCCTCTGTTTAATTAAGATAACAATGCATAGTCCTTCATTAAAATGAACACAAAAAAAGTTCTTCCTTGGTCCTTGGAGAGGATATTATATGCAAGGCCTGTTGTGTGGGTTGCAAAATGTCACTGGCATTTATTTGCATTACGTGTCTAATTGCAGTAAATGTAGCATGTCCAGATAGGTTTAGAGTTGGAAGGCTGTTTGTTACTCACTGGAAATCACTTGAAACTGCAGTACCCAGAGGCAGCTGTTCACGGGTCCTTCACCTCTCCCCAGAGACGGCTCGGAAGACTCTGTGGTTGGACCTGTCTCTCATGGCTGGAGCAGTAAACATGACAGGTTGTTTGGGAGCCATCTGTTTCAAGTGGCTGCTGCTTTGTATGCAGCCATGAACTTGAGATCAGTTTTCCGTCTTCCTTCACGGTAACGGTCTTATTTGGTGTCACAACAGGTGGAAGTTGATGGGTCGAAACTAAATGTGACCAGTACGTGGAACCTGGCTTCGCCCTTGTTGTCTGTCAACGTTGACGGCACTGAGAGGACTGTACAGGTAAATTTCCAAAGACTTACTCACAAGGCTTTGTCAGGTTCACAATCCCTGTCAGTCCCTGTGTGCCCCACACGTACAGACATCATAAAGAAAAGCTGTGTTATTCATCGTGTGTATTTTCTACTTGAAAACATTTCTCCTGCATCTTAGAGGATATTGGATTAAGTCTTAATAAGGATTAGTTCCTCGTTTTTAATTTTTAGGCGATCTAAGAAGATTATTGTGTTCTGCTTTGTTGTAAATAAAGAATCCTGCATGCTTTTCTAAAAATATGAGAAGATTGACAGTTTTCTTTGCCACTGTGCATTTTCAGTTGTAAGATGCAGTTTTCTTCGTTACCTTCCTTTGCTATATAGTGTTAGGTTGGCAGAGACATGAGACATTCAGGTTAACTTTCCATAGCAACCTAATGCCTTTCAGAAATCCAGTTATCGTAACTTGTTAACCTTTCTTTCCCTCTTCCCCCCAATATAAAATGTCTTTGATTGACAAGATACCTGGAAATCTAAAGTTGATAGACTGTTCTTTGTAATCTGTGACCTCCATTGTAAAGTTCAAAGCTATAAAAAGAGATTCTGCCAAAATTCCTTCACTTCACCTCACTGGTGAGGTTTCGGTACCAGGAAAAAAAAAGGGGGGGGGGTGAGAGAGAAAATTGAGGCTATATCACACAAATAAAAATTATCACATTAAATGCTCATTTTATTTTTTTTCTTTTGCATTCTCTTAATTCAATTTAACATGGGAAACTGATTTTTAAAACTAGAGAAATAGGGCCAGCATTGTGGCTTGGCAGGTAAAACCACTGCCTGTGACGCCAGCATCCCATGTGGGTGCCAGTTCGGTCCCGGCTATTCGACTTCCATTCCAGTTCCCTGCTAATGGCCTAGGAAAAGCAGTGGAAGATAGCCCAAGTACTTGGGCCCCTGCCACCCATGTGGGAGACCTGGATGAAGCTCTTGGCTCCTGGCCCAGCCCTGGCGGTTGTGACCAACTCAGGAATGAACCAGCGGATGGAAGACCGCTCTCTGTCTCTCTCTCTCTGCCTCTCTCTCTGTCTGTCTCTCTATCTCTGTCTCTCACTCTTTCTCTATAAATCTGACTTTCAAAAATAAATAAATATTAAAAAACTTACACTTTCTGTATTTGGCACAGATTCAAGAACAAATAAAAGTGGCTCAGACTTTAAAAAAGAAGAAAAAAAAAAAAGCTGGAAAAGTCCCAGACACACACACTACTCCATTCCCAGGGCACACCTGTGCCTGCGGGGATTGAGGGCAGAGGATTCCAGCATGTGCGACAGATATTTGATGCCTGAAGTCATTTGCCAGCCAGGCTCATTTTCTTTCGTTCTCTCTGCTTCTAGGAAGCCTCGCACTCTCCTAGGGTAGGTGTCATGCATAGCAGGTGAAGCGGTCATTTGGGGCATCCTCATCCCATATCAGAGTGCCTGGTGCAAGGATGACTATTGCGCTTCTGATCCAGCTTCCTGCTAATGTGTCTGGGAGCCAGTGGATGATGGTCCAAGTACATGGGTTCCTGCCACCCACATGGGATACCCAGATGGAGTGCCTGGCTCCTGGCCTCTGCTTGACTCAGCCCTGACTGTTGCAGGCATCTGGGGAATGAACCAGTGGATGGCGTATACCTCTCTGTGTGTCTCTCTGCCTTTCAACTAAATAAAATAAGTGCTGAAAAAAAAAAAAAAAGAAAATGGAATTTTGATCTCTCAGTAATGAGCCCTTTATTCTGAATATGGTTTTGTGATTTGCCACCATGTATAACATTTTTAAAAGATTTATTTATTTATTATTTGAAAGTCATTGTTACATAGAGAGAGTAGGAGAAGCTGAGAGAGATGTCTTCCATCAACTGGTTCACTCCCCAGTTGGCTGCAGTGACCAGAGCTGTGCCGATCCGAAGCCAGGCGCCAGGAGATTTCTGGGTCTCCCATGCAGGTGCAGGAGCCCAAGGGCTTGGGCCATCTTCCACTGCTTTCCCAGGCCATAGCTGGATCGGAAGTGGAGCAGCCAGGTCTCAAACCAACGCCCATATGGGATGCCGGCATTGCAGACAGTGGGTTTACCTGCCTTGCCATAGCGCCGGCCCCCATGTATAACATTTGATTCTCATATCTTCTTCTAACGCTATATCCTATCCTGCGTTTTCACTTGATCTTAACCAAAATGCTGAGAAGCCATCTATCCTGTATTTTGTAACTTCCTAACTGTATAAATTATGAGCTGAGACTCTTGGACACCCTTGAAAGGAATACCACTATACAATTTCCCATCTCTTAGATTTGTTTATTATTATGTCTTCAAAAACTGTGTTTTTTGTTACACTTGTTTATGGTCAATAGTATGTACCATGTGCCAGGTATGTCTGGCACAGATATTGCTGTGTTTTGGTCAGGAAGAAGGAGTATGACTTCTTAGTAGTATGAAGAAAGAGAGACAAAGTCATACTACCCAAATTTTTGCATCATGATACTTTCAGCTTCCTTTTCACTGACTGCAGATGGATGTCATGATGGCACTGTTCCATGTGGTGTTTGTAGCTAAATTAATACTGGATATGTGTTTAGAATAATTGCTAGAAATATTTTCTGTAGTGTAGGAATAATGTTCAGTAAATCTCTTTTTTAAAAAAATATTTTCATTTTATTTAAGACAGAGGTTTTATTGTTTGTTTGTTTTTTTGACAGGTAGAGTTATAGACAGAGAGAGACAGAAAGGTAGGTCTTCCTTCCATTGGTTCACTCCCCAAATGGTCGCTACGGCTGGGGCTGCACCGATCCGAAGCCAGGAGCCAGGTGCTTCTTTTTGGTCTCCCATGCAGGTGCAGGGGCCCAAGCACTTGGGCTATCCTCCACTGCCCTCAAAGACCACAGCAGAGAGCTGGACTGGATGAGGAGCAACCGGGTCTAGAACCTGGTACCGATATGGGATGCTGGTGCCACAGGCAGAGGATTAACCAAGTGAGCCATGGCGCAGGCCCCAAGACAGAGTTGTTTTTTTTTTTTAATCTGCTGGCTTACCTCCCAGATGCCCACAACAGCTGGAACTGGGCCAGGTTGAAGCCAGGAACTAGGAACTCAGTTGAGTCTCCCTTGTGGCTGGCAGGAACTCAAGGACTTGAACCTGCCATCTCCCAGGGAGTATATCAGCAGGAAGCTGGGACTCAAACCCAGACACTGATATGGGATGCTGCTGTCACAGCTGACGTCTTAAGTGCCATGCCAAATGCCTGCCCTGGTCAGTATCTTTTCACTCTTGTAAATTCTTTTCTTCAGAAGTGCATTAATGTGTCTGGAATAAATGACCTGTAAGGCAGTGCCCTTGATTTTTTGGAAGAGGTAACTTCATCAGGTTAATGCTCTCTAAGTAGTTATTTCCTTCTAATAAAAATGTTACTCCTGGGGCCAGCGCTGTGGCGTAGCACGTAAAGCCGCCACCTGCAGTGCGGGCATCCCATATGGGCGCCTGTTCGACATTTGGCTGCTCCACTTCAGATCCAGCTCTCTGCTATGGCCTGGGAAGCACTGGAAGATGGTCCAAGTCCTTAGGCTCCTGCACCCGTGTGGGAGACCAGAAGAAGCTCCTGGCTCCTGGCTCCTGGCTTCAGATCAGCACAGCACCTGCCATTCTGGCCAACTGGGGAATGAACCAGCGGGTGGAAGACCTCCCTCTCCCTCTTTCTCTCTTTCTCTCTCTCTCTCTGCCTCTCCTTCTCTCTTTGTGTATAACTCTAACTTTCAAATAAATAACTAAATCTTAAAAAAAGAAATACAGCCTTTCAAAAAAAAAGTTACCCCATGAGAGGGAATGTTTTATTTACTTTCTACAGGCATTCAGTGTTGACTGTTTCCAGAGTACAGTGTGGTATCTGTGAATTCATAACAATTCTAGTGATAGTAAGTGCAGTGCCACTATGCATCAGATTTGGTTTAACGACAGTGCGTGTGTGAAGTCTTTTCATCTTCACAGCAACATGTAATACAGGTACTGTTATGTATGCTTCAGTAAGTCAGGCAACTGAGCCTCAGAGGTCAGACTGCTGGTAAGAGGTGGAGTCAGGATTTTAAATGAAGCTGTTTTGCTCTGGGTTCTGGGCTATTAAAGAGCATTACGCTGTGTTGAGACAAGCCAAGTGACTTCCCTGTGATCACAAAGCTAGGTGGAAGCTGAGCAGAAACTTTTACCCGGCAGCCTGACTCCGGAGTGTGTGCATTTCTGCGCTCTGCTGTAGGCCTTTTCCATTTTCCCCATCGGAGTTTTTTAAATAGCACTTTACCTCTCATCCGTGCTTTAGACCAGTGTTGCACAAACTTCCATGTGCGCTTAGCATCAGTGGGGTTTGTTGAAGCACAGATCATTGGCCTCACCTGCAGAGTCCTCTCTGGTTTGTAGGTCTGGGCCAGATCTCTGCAGCTAATACTGATGCTGCCGGTCTGGGTTGCAGCATTTTTGCTGCCACAGAGTACATTGGGGAGGGATGAT